>NW_020863026.1:0-44898 GCF_003713205.1 Coffea eugenioides
CAAAGGTTGTATGTGATTTATTTATTTAAGGAAAAAATCACACACAATCATCTAACACTCTATTGATAGAAAATGGAGAGAAAGTATAATGGAAAAGAGCCCAATCCGATAATAGGCTCCTCTCCATTACCCTCTTCCCTCCAATTTTCCTCAATGCACTCTTAAATTAGTGAAACATGTATTACGTATTTATAAATGGTTGGGATTAGCTCTAGCTAACCATATTCTAAACTATAAATAATTATCAAACATTATATTTGACATCTATCCAATTCGAATTATCTATTAAGAATAGTACTCAACCTTCTTACTTATAATCTGATTCCATAATGAAGAAAGTTCATAACTTTTTTATTCAAAAAATTGATTGCATCTGTCAAGGATTTTTTTTTTTTTTTGAAGATTAGAATTGATTTTTTTTTTTACTTTGGAAAAAAGTAAAAGAAAGAAAAAGAAAAAAAGGTATTTATGAAAAATCTTATTCATCTTATAAAAAAAGAAAAAATTTCGTTATTTAATATGAATTGCTCATCCTTTTGGCTTTCTTTTTTCTCAAATTTAATAAATGAGGAAAATCCTAGATTTTATTACAAAATATTTTTTAAAAAATAAAAGTTTCATTTTTTTATTGTGAATCCAAAAAATATTTATTGAATCCAGAAATTATAGTTTTACCATTTAAATTGTCTACTAATTGCTGCAGTTTTGCATCTTATTCAACCTACTGTCTAGCTTTTTGCTTTCATTGGAACTATAGCAACAATTGAAAAAGCATATTCATCTAGTTTACAAAGTTCCAACAAATAAAAATAAAATGAATTTAAAGAACGGTGAAAAATTCAGCTAGTTTATATCTTTTCCTGACTTAAAAAACAGGAAGAATTGAAAATAAGAGAAATAGATACTTATGAAAATTTTATGCATCCCATAAACCAACTAATTTTCAGTTCATCAATTTCATTTTTTTTGGGGCCCTTTTATGATTTGATGAATGTCTTTTCTACTTGTTACTATAGTCCAAGTGAAAACTACTGCTGAATAGCAATTACGATGACAACTAGGAGATACAAAATTTAAATGTTGAAGCTCGAATTTTGGGATTCAAGGAAGGACAAAATTTTAAAGACAATAAAGATTATTAAGATTCACAATCAAAATCAACATGAAAATTTAAAAGAAAAGAGAAAGAATGAGCACCAAAATTAATCAAAAATCAAATTTCTTTTTGTTTATGGGATGCATAAGATTTTTTATATATGACTACAGCTTATGTTATTTTCGTTTCTTTTACTTTTTTAAGAGTGAAGAAAAGATATATTAGTTGCAATCCTGATGAATGCAACTAATTGGAACTTTCCTTAGCAGATAACATTAATAGGATGATGTCATAGTTAACATTCTACAATTAAGATTTAGAAACATAGTTAGACAAAAGTAATTCTAATCTTTTATTGGAGGGAAATGTAATAGAGAGGAGTCTAGTCCCTTTACGATCATTCGTATAAATGGTCAAAAAATTAGTGTACATTATAATTTTTTTCATAAGCTTAAAATAAAGAAACATTTGCTTAGAAAATTTGCATGGGAAAAGGTAGTTTATACAAAGAAATTCAGCAGTCCACAAAGCACCATAAGCAAGATAACCAATTAAGTAACACTTTTACCAAACAATGTACTATACATACCTAAAATAACAACAACAAAAGAGAATTTTAAAAAACTATTGTAGATTAAGGGAAAATCAAACCAATAGTCACTCACATATTCGTTTTTTATCTTTTATGTCCCTTACCTATAAAATAATAATTTTTCGTTCCTAACATATTAGCTTTGTACCTCTTATGTCTCTCACATATAAAATGATGATTTTTTGTCCTTTACAAATAAAAATGCACAGTTTTAGTCCTTGGGCTCATTTCTATTCATATTCTTACTAAAAAAAAGAAAAAATCCTATGTATTTCATGTCTCACAAACTTTAGAGACAAAATAAAAAAACACAATGAAAAAGGGAGAAACGTCCCTCACATTTCTTTCTTCTTTGTCTTATTTTCCGAGCCAAAAAAGTGTGATAGTAGCAATGGTTGCTTCTGGCCACTGTGTTGGCAGCGTTGCCGTCCATCGCCACCACTTTAGTCGCAAATTTCACCTAAATTTAACTTTTCACTCAATTTTTCACGTAGAATCTGATTTTGATATTAGTTTTTACAGAAAAATGATAAATTTGGGTAAAAAAAATAGAAAAATACACTAGAGGGTAGAGTTTACCACAACTAATATCGAGAAAAAAAAAAGCACTAGTTTTTTTCTATTAGCTATATGAGTATAGAAAAAAAACAATTAAACTAATATTGAAATCAAATTCTACCCACCAGGGTTTTTTTTTATCCATATTCGTTTACTTTTAGATCAAAAACTAATATAAAATCGATTTTACACAAAAAAACTAAGCGAGAAACCAATTTTTGGTGAAATATTATGATTGAAAGTTGTGGCAGTCGGTAGTAACACTGCTGGTACGATAGTTAGAGGTAACCATGGCTACTGCCACATTCTTGGTTACAAGAATATGACGATGAAGAAAGAAATATGAGAGATATTGTTCCATTTATTCCTACGATCTTCGTATTTGGCCCTTGAAGTTTGTGAGGCATGAGTTACACATGATTTTTTTTCTTCACAAGAATGCGTGTAAAAATGAATCGAGGGACTAAAAGTTTTTCATTTGTGAGGAATGAAAAGTTATCATTTCATATGTGAGGGATAAAAAACCATTCTTTTATATGTAAGGGATGTAAAGGATACAAAATCAATATGTGAGAAACAATTTGTTTGATTTTTTGTAGACTAATAGATCAAACAAACAAGTCAAATGGTGAATAGTATACCTGGTGCGTGGGAAGCCTTCAAGAAACCATATTTTTTCTTTTCTATTTTTTAAAGTTGAGGAAGCATTATGCCACATTTGAATAATTAGTCTATGAGATAAAAATGGGCCACTGAAGAATCATGGATAAAATGACAAAAGAATCATAAAATGATGGAGTTAGTATATTAGCTCGTTATTTCTTTTAAACTGTATAGTGGGTGATTTCAATACCAAGCTAAAGAGGTAGCAGTGGCCTTGCAAGTACTTTGAGGTGTATTAAAATTAAAAAAATGAATAAAAAGAGTGAATTCAAAGCTGGGAAAATGTTAATATTTTGAGGAGAAGATGGATGGTGGTTTGGGTTGGGCCTCTAGGAAGCTTTTAGCAAGGGAACATAATAATAGGTTTATAGGGTCAACTTGAATGTGTCTAAACCTATTAGTAAGTTCTTCTTTTTGGTCACTACTTCATGATTAGAGCGCAAGACGGAAAATGATAATAAATAATGTCAATGGTGTTGTCTTTCTGTTTCACAGGTGGATTTCTTCATGTTTCTTTTGTCATCATCCTTCTTACTCTTGAATCTGTAAAGAAATTTGATTAAAGTTACTTAAGATTTTGGGCGAATCTATAGTCAACTGGATAATGTTGGTGGGATTCAATACTTTCCTGATCATATTTGTTCCATTAATTATGGTACCCTATCTGAATAATCTGTCTATGGTACAGGACTAATGTATTTGATAAAAGTTGTTATATAGATCGTAAAAATTAGCCTTCGACATCACAATAAAGCATATTTGCATTACATAACCACCATAACCAGAACAAGTAATTACTTCTCTACCCTCACCAAACAAATAACTTGATCAAGTAGTATTTTTTCCACTTTACAGAGATTAAAATTTTTTTCCTTTTGAGGAATCAAATTGCATCTTATATGCTAGACACGTTCAAGGGCTTAAAGAATCATCCCGCTATCTTTTTGCATATGAAATTATCTCATAAATTTTTGCTAATTATTTGATAATCTGTTAGCGACTCTAAAAACGTGCAAGATTGAGGAAACATGAAAACCTTGCGACCATAATCAAATTGAATGTAGTCACTAGTACACTTCCATAATTGAGCCTATTCCACGGACCAAAAAATCATATGCATTTCCAGAGGATAGTTTTCTTCTATGAAACAATCCAAGGCCAAAATTTCTCTATTTGAACTTTGTTGAAACACAGCAGAATTTTAAAAGTTTGCAGCAGGTTAAACAGATGAACAGTGCATGTACGCGTAATTTTATTATCTAACTTGTTTCACTAAGAATTTTTAATGCACCGAGATTGCATGTCTTGTATCACAATAAAAGATTTTTCAGAAGGTGTGTATAATCCTTTCTTTCTTTCTAAAACTCTGCTCATTGAAAGTCAGGGACAAAGTTAATAGTTAGTCAGATTAGTTTAAAAACACAAAAAAAGGGTAAAATGCATCTGTTCGATGCGTCCACCATGAATGACTGCGTTAAATGAGTAGTTTGGTAATTTTAACCACACAAGAACATATGTATTGTGGGAATAGTTTGTAAAATGAGATAGAAATATGGGTTGTTGGAACAAAGAAACTCAAAACCTTTGGACAAAACTAGACACAAGATCCGTGAGTCGATCCTTGACCATCTCTGAGTCCAACGAGTTTTCTATTCTGTGATCCTTGACCACCTCTCTGTGGATCCAGATCCGGCTATGAATCTAGGCTTCATGAGCTGAATTCTAGCAATGGAATGAGTCCAACGAGTTTTCTATTCTGTGATCCGTCCGAGACTCTGAGGCTGTTTCAGCATAGTGGATCCATCCGCCAATCCTTCTCAGAAGTCAAAAAGTTTCGGAAATGGTTCTGACACTTTCTATCCAACAAAGGAGGTTAAGTGCTGCCTCTTGATGTGCACGAATGTCCATAAAAAGTGTGAAATAGCGGTTGAATAGCTTGTGACCGTTTGTAATTTTCATTATAAGATGACAAATCTCTAACCAATCAAACTACTAGAACTTTTGATCTTTTCTCTGTAAGAGGAAATTGTCACCACATGAAGGAAATTAAACCAAACTATTTTAGTATTTTAATTCCCTAATTCTTTTTGGTATCTTATTTGTTTAGTTTCCATATTAAATTAGAAAATTTCAAGTCAGTTTCTTTTCCAAATAAGTTTTGGTTTACAATTATTGATACGAACTCGACCCAACAAGAACTTGTCTTGAAGAACCAAGTTGATCATGCAGCGGAAGGATCTATCTTGATTAGGTTATGGAACAATAACTACCTTGTTAGATCTAAAGAGAACCTATCTCTAGAAATCTAGTGGATTGGTTATTGGGTTGAAAGAACAACATGATGTGATCATCTTACCTTGAACATCACAAGTATCCAAACTAAATACTTGATATAGTTCAAGAAAAAACTCAAATTCTATCAAGGAACTCCATAAAAGGAAACAACTCTCTTTTTATTAATTCATTTTCAACATCCTATTATTGAATAGTTACATAAAGTTAGCTATTTATAACCTTACAAGACTCTGAAACCCAATCTAAGTTGGAAACAATAAAAGTTTCCTTATTTGACTTGCTTTCTAAATTTGACACAACTTTCTAAATAAATTTGGAAGCAATTAACTACTTTCCTAAAACTCTAACTAGACTAGAATAGAAAATTAACTAACTCAAATTGGCTTATGGTCAATATGACCTTAGCCTTTATTTCCCTTATTAAGGACTCAAAAATAACTCAAGACTAACTCTAATTAACTAACAATTATTGCTGAAAACTTAATTAAATAAATAACAAGAAATAAGCATGACACAAGTTCGGATCTTCAATGATTCTTGAGCTCGATTACACCATCAACCGTCAAACAAATTTCCTTGAACTTGAAGGGGATCCAAATCTTCGTGTTCTCATCATTCCCCTCCTCTTGAAAGACGATTTATCCTCAAATCGAGTGCTTGATTACAAAGGAGTAATTCGGACAATTTCTTAATATATGCAATCCAAGAAGCATGTCACCAACTCAACTTGATTATGAACACGAACCATTGCACATGCTCCATTTGTCAAAGAATAGCTTTAATATCTTCACCCAATTGTACTTGACTAGAATTTGGAAGTTCAGTTTGATTGATTTTTGGATTCACTTTTGGAAAGCAAATTGCTATTTTTAGAAACTTTCCTAAGTGTATTTTTGAATTTTGGCAGCTGATAATATGAACCAAATCCAACAAGAATTAGAAATCAAGAATTTGGAAACAAGATTCCAAATTCCTGTCAATTTCCAAATCCAATGCAAGGTTGCTTTTTTTTTTTCCCCTCTTTCTTCTTTTTTTTTCCTCACTTGCCAATTCAAGAAAACAAGGTAGCCGCATGTTAAGATTCAAGAAGATGACTTTTAGGATTTTTAAAGTATCAAGATTTTTTTTTTCAAGAACCCACTATGCAATCCAAGAACTTCAAGAAATTACCAAGTCAACTACAAGAAGTAAGAACAACAAGAAACAAACACAAGGTATTTTAAAAAAAATTTTTGGATGAACAGTATTGCTACAGTACCATGAACAGTATTGCTACAGTAGCGGCGGATGAACCGTAACTGCTACAGTCTTGAACAGTACCCCCAAATTTTTTTTTTTGCTTTTGACGACTCGACACAAGGTTACAACTTCATTTGGAAGAAATATAATGGGAGTTTAACCCTTGAAAAATCTATTTTCAATAATGTAATTACACCAAGAAATTTGAACCATGATCAATCAAGGAGGTAGGTTAGATTCAAGTGATAAATATAAGAAAACAAGAATAAAAGAAATTTTTTTCTTTTAAATCAAAGGTGGCTAGGGTTTTGGTAAAAAAAAATAGAGAAAAAAGAAAAAAAAGGATATTAACCTGAATCAAGAGTCGAAACTCTGATACCAGATTTTACGAATTCGACCCAACAAGAACCTATCTTGAAGAACCAAGTTGATCATGCAACGGAAGGATCTATCTTGATTAGATTATAGAACAATAACTACATTGCTAGTTCTAAAGAGAATCCGTCTCCAGAAATCTAGTGAATTGGTTATTGGCTTGAAAGAACAAGATGATGTGATCATCTTGCCATGAACACCACAAGTATTCAAGCTAAATACTTGATACAGTTCAAGAAAAAACTCGAGTTCCATCAAGAAATTTCATAAAAGGAGACAACTCTCTTATTATTAATTCATCTTCAACATCATATTCTTGAATAGCTAAATAAAGTTGGCTATTTATAGCCTAACAAGACTCTGAAACCTAATCTAAATTGGAACAATACAAGTTTTCTTATTTGACTTGGCTTCTAAACTTGACATAACTTCCTAAACAAATTTGGAAGCAATTAACCACTTTCCTAAAATTCTAACTAGACTAGAATAGGAAATTAACTAATTCAAATTGGTTTAACTATGGTCAACATAATCTTAGCCTTTATTCCCCTTATTAAGGACTCAAAAATAACTCAAGACTAACTCTAATTAACTAATAATTATTGCTGAAAACTTAATTAAATAAATAACAAGAAATATGCATGACACAAGTTCGGATCTTAAATGATTCTTGAGACCGATTGCACCATCAACCGTCAAACGAATTTCCTTTAACTTGAAGGGGGTCCAAATCTTCATGTTCTCATCATTTATGTTTGTTTTAGAGTTTATAAATACTGCAAGTCTAGTAGGTTATTAATTGAAGTGTAGGATTGAGTTGAGTCTAGAGATTAGACTTGAGAGAAAATCTCATAATTGAAATTTGTGAATTGTCGTGAACGAAAGGCTATGACTTAGTATTCGTTACTATTAAGTTTTGAGTAAAATAAATTATTGAATATTTGTTTTCTTCCTCTTCCCACATATTTTTATATGTGTAAAAATTGTTTCCGCTCTGTATGCGGGAATTCTTCGTGCCAACAAGTGGTATCAGAGTTCTAGAATTTGATCCTGGGGCTTGTTCATAAAATTAAAGTATGGATCCGCATTATTTATAACATTATCCTGTTTTTATCTTTGCTGGTAAAAATAATTTTGAGATTTGGAGATCGATGATGAAAGATTTTTTTTCAAAGATATTAGAGTGTGGAATATTATCCAAAAGGGATTCACAGAACCTATAGCAGGTACAGAATTATCTAGTGATGTAGTTCAACAATTAAAGAGGAATAGACTGTTAAATTACAAGACACTCTACTATCTCAGTATCCAAGTCTAGTTACATGTAATGAAAAAAATTCATACATGTAAATATAGCAAAAGAAGTTTGAAAATTTTTAATAAAATTTTATGGCCATGGTGGAGAAGAAATTTGTGATGAAAAAGAAAAAGAATATTTTGATGAGACAAAGAAAGAAGAAATTGTTGAAGTTGTGAATGCACATGAAGTTGAAAATTTTGTGATTCAAAAAGAAATCTCATGTGTGGTTGAGAAAAAAGGTGAAATAGTTGATGAAATTAAAGATGTGCCAGAAGACCATAGCAATGTAGAAATTGTTAATTTTGTCGAGACTGATGAATTTTTTGAAGAGAAAAATCAAGTGATGGATTTGGTTGAAATAAATTGTGAGGTGGATAAATTAATTGAAAGTTGTGATACTGCTAAAGTTGATGCAGTTGTTAGTGCTGAAAAACTAAAGGAAAAATATGGTGATGTTGAAAACCTCATTAGTAAAAATTAAAAAATCTCATATCAAATTTCAAATAAGTTTTGGTTTACAATTATATTTGTTTTAAAGTCTATAAATACTACCAGTCTAGTAGGTTATTAATTGAAGTGGAGAGTTGAGTTGAATCTAGAGATTTGTGAAATGTCGTAAGCGAAAGGTTACAACTTAGTATTTATTACTATTAAGTTTTGAGTAAATAAATTATTGAGTGTTTATTCTCTTCCTCTTCTCACGTATTTTTTTATATGTAAAAATTACTTCTGCTTTGTGCGCACCACAAACCATTTAACAATAATATCAACTCACAACTGATTGCATGCATCTACCCAGAGCCTACAGAAAGTTCATATGCACTTCCAGCATGCCAATTTCAATCCATAGTTTCTTTTCTTTTGTTTTTTGGTTACTAATTGGATCTATTGTTGTAAGAACCGAGGGACTATCATTGTAAGTTCCTTTTTCAATCCCACCAAGAGTGCATTATTGAATTGTGCTCCGCTTGGATCCCTTGGTTTTAGAGTGTTTTTCAAAAATTAGTTTTTCAAATATAATAAAAATTTTTAAAAAGTACTCTAAAAGGTAATCTAAAAATTAATTTAAATTTTTTTAAAATTATAAAAAATATCTCAAAATATATTATAAAAACTCTTCTACTCTTAAATATTCCAAAATATTTTTTAAAAATATTTCAAAATATACTCTAAAAACTCTGCTACAGCAAAGTTTTTCAAAAACACCCCAAAAAACAGCTAATTCACTGAGTGAATTATTGCTTTAGACTTCAGGGGATAGACTCAGTCAATCTGAGATAATAATGAACTAGCCGCCACAAAAATGAAAAACAAATGGATAGGTTGATAAAGGAAATGGACATCCTCTGTTTTGCATTGTGCAATGCTTTGCTTTAGTCAAGTATTTCACACCTTCCGTTTTCTGCTCCATTTTTTCTTTTTCTTTTTTTATCATTCGTGGCTATTTTTATCTATATTCTATTCTATCCTAATCTATCTAAGGGGAGGCCCAACTAAACTTATAGGAGACAGGTAGGAACTGAACTATCACCAGACCAAACGGGTGCACTACGCACCCGTCTAGATTTTTTAGAAGAGCCACTATATGACAATTGATGGGAGGCAAGATTTGAAACCTTGATTTGCCTTTGGATTGGTGACCACCACCACCAACCTCTTAAGGTTTGGTGGGGTGGGCTTCATTTTTTCTTTATCGAATCCTACTTTTTTGCAAATGCACTTTTGTAAGTCTCTCTACTCGCCGAAAGAGGGCAGAAAGAATTACCAAACAACCAACGAGTGTAATTCTATTCCAATGCCAGCCCAATGCCAGCCCAGGTAGTGAATCTAAGGTAGCGTTTGGTTCGCACATCGGAATCGGATTCGGATTCGGAATCGGATATCCTGGATTTGGAATGAGGTCATTCATTCTAATATATTTGTTTGGTTCAAGTACCTGGAATGTGTATCATTACTATAGTTGATGTTTGGTTCGTCGACTCTTTCGGAATGGAATATAATAAATATATTATAAACCACATCGTAAATGATAGTTATTGGCTCTTTGTAAATGAGATACAAGAAATTTTCACTAATTAAATATATTAGTATAAATGTACTAGTAAATTTAGTCTAACTAATTAATAATTTCTATTAGTAAACATATATAATTATTAGTATAATTGATAATATTAATTATATTACATAAATTAATGTACATTATATAATACATATAACTAGTAATATTATTATTATAAGTTTGTAACTAATTAAATTAAATATTATATATATAACTAAATATAAATATACAAATGTTATAATATAAATATAATTATACAATTATATAATATATACAAATATTAATTATACAAATATTTTATATAAATATAATATATATTACATATTAAATATAGTTATTATTATATATTATTATATTTAAAATAATAATAATTATTATAATTATATAACTTATTAATATTACATACATGTATATATTATAATTATATGCACATATAATATACATTTATAAATATACATATATATTATAAATATAATATTATATAATATTAATAAACTTATAATATATATTATACAAGTATAATTATATTTAACTAAATAATTATAATATATAATTATATAATATAATAATATCATTATTATTAGTTTGTAACTAATTAAATTAAATATTATATATATAATTAATTATAATTATGCAAATGTTATAATATAAATATATAATTATACATATATATAATTATATATATACACATATATATATAATTATATATATACACATATATATATAATTATAATATACATTTATAAATATACATATATATTATAAATATAATATTATATAATATTAATAAACTTATAATATATATTATATAAGTATAATTATATTTAACTAAATAATTATAATATATAATTATATAATATAATAATATCATTATTATTAGTTTGTAACTAATTAAATTAAATATTATATATATAATTAATTATAATTATGCAAATGTTATAATATAAATATATAATATATAAATATTAATTGTACTAATATTTTATATAAATATAATGCATATTAATATTAGATATAGTAATTATTATATATTATTATATTTAAAATAATAAATATAATTATCAATATATAATTTATTAATATTATATACATGTTTATATTATAATTATATGCACATATAATATGCATTTATAAATATACATATATATTATAGATATATTATTATATAATATTAATAAGTTTATAATATATATTATATAAATATAATATATATTTAACTAAATAATTATAATATATATTTATATAATGTATTAATATTATAATAAAATATTATAATTATAATATATTATAATTATGTATATATTATAATATATCTAATATATATAATATATAAATATTAATTATACTAAATATTATGTAATTGGTAAAGATTTTGGAATCACACTTGGGTTTTGGACAAAACCCACCCTTTTACTAAGGAATGGAGGGATGCCAAGTTTTTAGAAATCATTCCAAGATTTCAATTCCCATTCCAGTGAACCAATCACCAACTATGGAGTTTATTCCATTCCTTCATTCCGATGCCCTTTTACCAAACGCCCCTTAAGTTGTTGTTTTTCAGGGTTAGATGCCAAGAGATCGATCAGCCATAAACATGGTAGTAGAAGTTTTTTTGATACCTATTCAGAATTTCATAACTTACTCTTTTTTCAGATTTAATTAATCAATTCTGCACAAATTGAAGAAATTTAAATTTGATGACCATCTATCAGCAGCCTAGTTGAAGATATGTTTTAGCCCCAATAGTGATACTGTTTAATTAGCGAGAAATTCAGTGATTCTAGAAGGTACTAATAGAAATATTGGATTTTAAAATGCACAACGGTACCAACCAATAATGATATCTATGAGTCTTAAAACTCAATGATAAAAACCAAGGAAATGCTTATCAATACAAACTTAATGCCAAATCTGCAAAAAAAAAAAAAAAAAATTGCAACCATTTGCAATCATTGGTACAAACAGTCATAAAAAAAAAGGCCACCGAAGAATCATGGATAAAATGGTAGAACAATCATAAAATGATGGAATTAGTAGTATTTTAGATCGTTATTTATTTGCAAATGTATGGTCGGAAGTTTCAATACTAAGTTAAAGAAATAGAAGTGGTCTTACAAATATTTCGGGCCGCCATAAACAAGGAAACAAAAGAACGTTTTTTTTTTTTCCCCAAAGAAGCGTGAAATCAAAGCTGGGAAAATGCTAAGATGCTAAGGAGAAGATGCATGGTAGTTTGGGTTAGCCCGTTAGGAAGCTTTTCACATGGGGAAGAGACATAGATAGGCCTATTTGGTGAATTTGAATGAAGCTAAGTATACTAGAATGTTCTTTTTTTTTTTTTCTTTTTTGTCGCTACTTCATAATTAGAGTACAACAGAAAAAATTAGTATAACAAATAATGATAAGGGTACTGTCCCTTTATTTTATGAGTAGCTTCCTACATGTTTCATTTATGATCATCCTTCTTTTTCTTGAATCTGTCAAGAAATTTGATTAACGTTATATAGAAAATTGGGTGAATGTGTAGAAGAAGACTTTTTAAAGTTAACTTTTACAATATAACAGCTTCACCCTTACTTTTTCATCTACAGTAGGTGCCAACTTCAATCCAATCCAAATAAAAGAAAAGATCCCAGTTAATTTTGAACGAGTACGGAATAAGTAAGAAATAAACAAGACAAATGCAAGAAAAGTAAAGAATTCACTGCCTTTTCTCTCTATCACGTGGAATACATTTAGGGTGGTAAATATTTATGAGCAAGTGCAGCAAGTGCTTATTATAAATGTTGTTTAACAGTAAAAGGGCCAGTTGCATTATAATATTGAGATAGGTGGCAGATTTCCAGCGGGAGCCGAGCAAGCATTTATTATCCTTCAAAAAAAAAGAAGCCTTTAGTATAGATCAATCGGACAGATTTTTTGGTCCGGAAGAACCCACAAAAGCAAATGCTCGAATTCCATAAAAAATTTAACCACAAAAAGAAGTTCAGTAGCCACAAAAAAAAGAAAAAGGATTAGGTGCCTTTTTAAACTATAGGTCAGGAATTTGAATTTCACATGTAGTAAAAAAAAAAATTTAAAAAAGTGTTAGGACACCCATTTGATTTAGTTAGAATAATGTTATATGAATATTATTGTTGTGACAAAAAAGAATTTCATAAAAACCTTTATGCGCTTCTCTTCAGCGGATCATAGTTTTTTTTTTTTTTTCGGAAGCATCTCTTTAGTGGATCACAGTTAATTGCTTCAATTCCGACACTTCGACCATGCAAATTGACGTTAACATTGACAAGCATTTTTACTTGATAAATAAAAGTTAAACGTTTTATTTATTGTTAAGTTCTTTTTGTTATAATAAAAAACTCAGTAAATAAAAAAAATAGAGGACCAAATAAAAAATGAATAGCACTTTTTGATCTGTTTGGATAGAATATTATTTAAGATAGTTTTTATATTAATTTTTAGGTAAAAAATGATTTAGAATACAAAAGTGTGATTAAAAACATATTTGTAATAGAAGCAAAATAGCACTATTGTTTACACCAAAATATAGACAACACTAATCGATTCCAAACTCTATAAGGTCGTCGTCGTTCGAAGATGTGTGGCGGACACAGCGACTATTAACAATCATCAATATGTAGTCAGATTAGCCCGGGGACGGGATCCTCTGTCCAATATTTTGTGTTCATTTTTCTGTCTAATACAAAATTACGTTGTTTCACTTATTATAACTGCTGATGTGACACATAAAAAAAAGGCTGTTTGGCTACCTTAAACTTCTTCTTCTTTGTGCACTAATCTACTTATGTTTCAATACAATTCTCGAGAATTTAATTAAAAATCATGTAGATTGTTGAAAATGAAGCTCTATATGGGACATTTTCTTATTGATTTTGTATACTTTGTGCACAATTGCCAAACATCTATTAGTTTGGAAAATAGAGTAGATCTTGTCCTTTAGTAATTTCTTTTGGTTGCTATTGTATTTGTAATATATTTTCTAACTTTTATTTTCAATTTAGGGGTATGTATAGAGTGACATTTCAAATTTCGATCATATGAAAAATTAAAGTTGTGTTTGGATTACATTTTTCTGGATTTTTTGTAGAAAAATTACTGTAACGGGTATGTGAAGTAAAAAGGTGATAGGGAAATGTGTTCATGGAAAACGTAGTAATTTTTTGGCCGAAAATGACTGTTCAAACACCTCCTAAGTTCGGCATCTAGAATGAACTTTCACAAAGTAAATTTGAACGCCTGGTAAGCTATTGTCTCAAGTCATCATCGTTATTAAATTTATTATTTTGTAAAAATTATAATTAAGTGTTGACTTCTAAAATTTCTTTTAGGGCCTTTGTAAAATTTAGAGAAAGTAATTCTGAGTCAAAAACATTTTTCTTTCTTTCTTTGGGAAAAAACTAATAGCGCATTTGGGAGGCAAGAATAGGGCTAAACACGAATCGAGCCGCTCGTGATCGAGTTTCACTCGAGTTTGGTCAATTCGAACTCGAGTTAAAAAATATTAAACTCATTAGCTCACGAGCGGCTCGTGAGCTCAATTATATATATATATATATTTTTTTTTTTAATTTTTTTATTTAATAGTAAAATTACATTATATTCTCTAATATTTTATTATTATTAAAAAATTATTATTTTATTCATTTTTAAAAATTAAATAATTATTATTTATTTTTTAAAAAAATAATAATTTTTTTTATGTAATTTGAGTTGAGTTTTGCATTTTGAGTTCGTCAGAGGTCGAGGATCGGAGTTCGAACTTAGTAAAATTAACTTGAAGTTCGGTTCGATTAAGCAAAAACTCGGCTTGACGCTTCATTTGCACCCTAGACAAGAAGCGGGTCAAAAAAAGAAAGGTTTCTTTGGTCAGATACTTTTAAATTTGGTAAAAAAACCTTCAACGGCCAATAAACTATTGATGCGGATCATATTTTGGCCATCAAACTATTTTTCATCATAATTGACCACTAAAACAACTTAATCAGTAAGCCCGTGCTGTTTTGGTCAATAATTGCTTTTAAATTATGTGAAATTAACAGTACATGTGATAAAGTGCGGCAATTTTTATCCAGCAACTTACGCGACCTTTCACATATTTAACTGCTAATTTCATAGATTTAAGAGCAATTATCAATCAAATGGTCAACAAGTTTACTGGAATTAAATTTATTTAGTGGCCAATTATTGACGAAAAAAATATTTATGACTAAAATCTGATCCGATCAATAGTTTAGGAGTGTCAAGATTTTTTGCCCTTTTAAATTTCTATCGTTTGAAGAAACCGTGGGAAGTTTACGAAAGAAGCAGATTTCGTTTCCCTCCTAAGGCCACCTTTAAATGTTTGTCCACCCAAAACTCGGCTGAAATGCAGGGAAAGGAGAGACTTTTACAATGTGACAAGCTTACCCTTAAAAGTTCCTAGGGGAAAAGTAAATTCCCCCTGACTTCTAGCTTACCCAAACAGAGATGAGTTTTTTTCGTGTCTGACTCGTGTATATATATAGTATAGATGGTAATTTCTGTAGTGCATTCACAAAGGGAGAAGATACGTGTGGAAAGCAGATAATATGGCAAAGAAGCCTCCACGTTGCAGGCTGACAAGTACGGACCCGAAAGGGAATAATTCCAGAAAAGGAAGTGATGACCTATAACCGCGGTTTGGACATTGGAAATGTAGCGTACTGCATAAGCTGGAAATGCATTGGGGTGAAACGGAATTAACATAAATATAATGGGCTAAGGAGTAAAAATAAACCCGTAACTTTATTAAAACAACCCCAATTTTCAACTCTTTCGTCCATAATAACAACGGAATAACCCATTTTCGTTGAATACAAATGTTAGCGATTGCATTTTAAATGCACTTTAACAACGGAATATCATATTTAAGGTAAATTCTGTAGTGTATTCACATAATTCAAAGATAGGTGTGGAAAGTAAAATATATGGGAAAGAAGCTGGCACGTAGCAACCTGACAGGTACGGACAATGAATGAATATTTGTAAAAAGGCAAGTGGTGACCTATAACCGCGGTTTGGAAATGTGAATAGCGTACTGCAGAAGTTCGAAATGTATGGGGGTGTGACGGAATTAACATAAATATAATGGGTTTACGAATAAAACACCGAAAAGAAAGCGTAAGCAGTACTATCTACTTATGGGTATTACATCAACAAAATACTTTTTATTTATGGGCATTTTACTCTGAAGCATAACATTTATGTAAAATACATAAATATTTGTAACTAAAATTGAAAAACTGTTACACTAATATTTTTACGAAAGGAAAATTGATTGTTCTGTATTAAACATAAACTGATTTTTGTGAAAGCAAAAAGCATATTGCCCATAACATACCTGCTCTTTATGATTTTTTTGCATTACATGAACAAAAGGCTAGCTATTTATGAGCATTCCACTCCGAATCACTACATTTATGTAAAATACATAAATATTTGTAACTAAAATTGAAAAAGTGTTACACTAATATTTTTACAAAAGGGAAACTAGTAAATTTTGTATTTACCAAATTTTAAATATGTGAAAGTAAAAAAGTTTTTGCCCATAACATACCAGCTCTTTATGAATTTTTTGCATTACATCAACAAAATATTAACTATTTATGGATATTTTACTGTGAATCATTATATTTAGGTAAAATACATAAATGTCTGTAACTAAAATTGAAACAGTATTATACTTAGATTTTTACGAAAGGAAAACTGGTAGATTTTGCATTTTACAAATTTTAAATATGATGAAAGTGGTAGATTTTGCATTTTACAAATTTTAAATATGTGAAAGTAAAAAAGATTGCGCCCATAACGTACCAGCACTTTATGAAAATTTTAAGCATTACATGAACAAAATACAAGCTATTTATGGGCATTTTACTCTGAATCACTATATTTATGTAAACTACATAAATGTTTGTAACTAAAATTGAAAAAGTGTTACACCTATATTTTTACAAAAGAGAAACAGGTAAAATTTGTATTTAACATAAATTAAATATGTTAAAGTAATATTAAAGGTGATTTTATTAGTTACTTAATTTGTTGGTAAGAAACAAGGTTTCTTTTACAAAATTTTTTTATTGGATTTTTTTAAATAATTAGGATATAAAGGTAAATTTTCACAATCTTTTGTTAGCAATAGACTCCAATTTTCTCCTAGGCAATGACGAAACCAATATTTTTTCCTTGGAGGAAGGGCCAAAATGATTGACAAATAAAATTATTTTAATATGTTATGTTCAAAATAATTTTCATCTATTTAAATATATGGCATCCTAAAATACCAAATATTAACTTTAATTATAAAGGTATGTCTATTTAATAAATATGTAGT
The DNA here is from genome assembly GCF_003713205.1 of Coffea eugenioides. NCBI lineage: Eukaryota > Viridiplantae > Streptophyta > Magnoliopsida > Gentianales > Rubiaceae > Coffea > Coffea eugenioides. The sequence continues at coordinate 17,553 of NW_020863026.1, forward strand.
ATAGTCATAACTAAAATTAAGACAAGAAATAACATTTGATTAAATATCTTATAGGAAAAAATGCACTTTTCATCCTCAAAATTTGGATGGTTGACCAATTTCATTCTCAAAGTTTCACCCCAAACATATTGCATCCTCAAAGTTTCGTAATTTTGGCCAATTAAGGACAATTGACGGGAAATGAAGAATTGATCGTTAGAACCAACGATTTTACCCAACAAAAAATGGGTAAAATTGAATGGAGTCATTTTTAATGGAACAATTGCAACGGACAAAAAGCTCAATTCTTCTCCTTCTTCCCTCTGCCTTTCTGCAACCGCAAAATTTTTTTGTCAATCTCTGGAGTTTTAACGACCGTTATATAACTTTCAAAACAAATAAATTCATTCTAAATTTTTATTTGGGATTATTTCATAAACCAAATCGCGGTCACTTTCTGTAAAGTATCACTTTCCCATAAAAGACCAGCTCTTTATGACTTTCCTCCATTATAGGAACAGAGTACCCATTTTTTAATAACTAAATTTATTTATCGAATAAAATAAAAATAAATTCATTTTCTAATAAAAGACCAACTCTTTATGACTTACCTCCATTATAAGAACAGAGTAGCTATTTTCTCATAAACAAATTTATTTATCAGATAAAACAAAAATAAATTCATTTTTTAATAAAAGACCAGCTCTTTATGACTTTTTCCCATTTTAAGATCAGAGTACCAATTTTTTCATAAACAAATTTATTTATCAGATAAAATAAAAATAAGCCCGTTTTTTAATAAAAGACCAGCTCTTTATGATTTTCCTCCATTATAAGAATAGAGTACTCATTTTGAAGGTAAAAAGGAATTTGTTTATCGGATAAAATAAAAATAAACTCATTTTTCAATAAAACACCAACTCTTTATGACCTTTCTTCATTATAAGAAAAGAGTGTCCATTTTATCATAAATAAATTTATGTAGCAAATTGTCATGGCCCTTATTCCTTCACATGTGTGTAGGGACGGTAATTGTCATGGATCGCTTACAACTTATTCCCTCCAAACCTTTTCTTATAATGGAGTTTCTGATTTTATCCAAGTAATAAATTACTTCCGTGAAAAAAAAATAAAAACTTTATGGAGAAAAGTCACAAAGAGTTGGTGTTTTATTGGAAACCATCGACCCCTTACTAAAGACGATCAAATGCGATTAGATGATTTTCTTGCAAGAAAGTTGCCAAAAACAGTTTTGTGACTGTAGTTGCTACTTTTTTTCAACCATTTTTTTAGCAAGAGGTATCATTAATGTCAATATTGAGATATAGCAAAAATTTTATACGAAATAACAAACCAATTTGTCATTACAAATACAAAACGAGCAACAATATATTACAATCAATACTATCAACAGTACAAAGCACAAAGATACTCAAATCAAATCCTAATTAGGATTTAATATGTACAACCAAAATTGTCAGGAATAACAAATGCTAAGATAGACCATGTGCCGATATACAATGAGTATCATGTTTGCATTAATTGGCGAAATCCATAATCGAAGTAGCTTGTAAGAGCTTCATTGTGACAGCCCCACCTTCCCCTAAGGCGAACCAAAGGGGTTAGCGGACTGCCTGCCCAACTCTCGCCAAGCTAACAGTTCAATTTAGAGCGATCTAATACGTTTCGGAACATACAACCGCGCGTAAACAAGTCAAAATCTCAAAATAAAAAAAATGAAACCGGAGTCGGCCATGAATAGTAACCGACACGTCAAAACCCAACCAAACATCAAGCAAATATTTACATGCTGAAATTAAGCATATACAATCCAAAGTGGCATACAAAAGTTATTCAAAAGTGGATACATGTACGGTTTGCCAAATCAAAAGAGAAACAGACCCAAAAGTACATTTAAGGTTTCAATAAAGGAGCTATACAAAAGATATGTCCATCTAGCTCAATTCGGCAACCAACTATCAAATCCAGTCCAAAAGTATTTATTTTCCTGTAAGGAAAACAAAAGGGAATAGAGTGAGCTTACGCCCAGTGAGATAATACCACTCAAGCAGCAAAGTTCACATAAGCATAAAGCTTTTCATTCCAACTTATCAAAAGTAAGCAAAGGCACACATCAATAGTGGTGATAAAAGGATACGGGCGGCTCTCAAGAGCCCTTTTCCTCGTTTGCATTCTTGATCGAACCTCATTGACCCTCCGTCAATGTTTAAGAGTAACCAACCGTAGGCTCCACTTTACTTCCATTCCTTCCACCCAACATACCCCTACCGGGCCCGAACTCCAAACAGTAGAAATTTGGTAATACTCGAGTATACCGGAATCAAGAGTCTCACTACTACAAGATTCCATATAACAGTCCCCATGGCTCGTCAATTTTCACGACCAAGCCCTCGCCGGCTCGATCCAATCGACTACCAATGGGGTTGAGCTCAGTCGTATCAGTAATGGTCGTTGGATACTCGTCCAAGCGACACCAAATTCATGAACCAATTCAGTATTTCATGTATCATTCAATCATTACAGTAAAACAGTAGACAATCATATGAGATACCAAATGGGTGAGGGCGATCAAGTACACCCTCACGCAATTAAGTTCAACGGAGCAAATAAGCCTTCAAGGCATCAAGTTCACATATACCAAAGCCACATTGTAAACAACAAGTGAGTGGTACATTCACCAATCAAGCAAATGATATTTCATGCACTTCCGCCTAAGAGCGTCTTGCACCACCGTCACGGCCTAGAACATTCAAATAAGTATAATAAGACTCAATTACAAGTCATAACCAATGCCAAATACCACCAAAATAAGGTTCCACTAGAATGTATAAGCACTAGAGTAAACCAGGAAAATCTGGAAATGACATTAAGCTCTAACCCAAAAAAATAGTTTTGTAACATCAGTTTGCGGTTTTGGCACCATTGGCACTACGATTATCGGATGAGGTGAAAGATACACCGTTTCTAAGCTAAGAGATAGGGTTACAATGTTGAAGAAGGCTACTCTGTCCAGTTTCGAGTGTAACCAGGTCAAAAATGCAATATACTACACCAGAACCGCAAAAACAGGTTCACAAACCGCATTCTGGTTCAAACAGCATAAGTCAGGCTACCTAAGTCCAAATCAAATAATTCCAAAGCCATCCGAAAGCTAAGATACACGGATACAATTCATCAGAAGACCTCAACAACCAATTCTGAAGTATTCCCAACCAAAATAACCAATCACAGACGCAATTATCAAATTCGGGTAGAAACAGGGCAGCAGGGGTAATTCAGTCTTTTCATAAGTTACATTGCTCCGATTGAACTGAAATTTTGCAGGCACCTCTATAATATCATTCCCTACAACTTTTATTTTTAACCCAAGGCCAATTCGGCCTCTAACTATGAGGTACTGTGCCGGGCAGAATGTAAAATAATGAAACCCTAACTTTCCAAATTTCTTTCCAAAACAGAAATTTCCTGCAATTAACCACTTTTCCCACCTTCTAGCTTCCTTAAATATCATTTCCAATCATCATACATGACTACATAATAATAATCATAGGAAAACAGAAAAATCACCAATAATTATAAAACTTCACCAATTCAACCAAAATCAAGATATAATCCATAAAATCACATCTTAAACTACCACAAATCATGAATTAAACATCATTAGATGGAGGAGAGGGGTTTTTTCACTACTCACCTTAGCTACACAAGAGAGGGAGCAACTAATCACCTTAGCCTTCCAAACAACTCCACTAAACACCTCACAATCACTCACTTAAGGTTTTCTATGGAACAAAAGCAAGATTAAGTGGTTGATTTGGTAGATTTGAGCAAGATTGAAGCAAAAACTTGAAGAGTTTTCTTTCTTTCTTTCTTGGAGAGGGCCGGCTATGAGCTTGCAAATTTGGAGTGAATTTTGGTCAATTTTTGAGTTATTTTAGTAAAAGGGTAAAAGTATGAATAGTAGTCAAAAGTAACCACTAACCATATGGTGACACTTGTCACTATAATTAATGCATCTCTATCTCTTTGTTTCCTCTCACACCAATCCAAATAGCAACCTCTAATTATCTCATAACACCCGGTAATTTAAACCCAGTATCCAAAACTTAACCTAGTTGGCCGAATTTTTCCGAACTTTCCGCACTAGCGGGTCCCACGTCCGGTATACGTTCTTAATTTCTCAAAACCTAACCGATACTAGAAAAATCATGTAAAAACTATATTTACTCATAAAAATTGTAGACACCAAATTTTTAAGTTATTTTTGTTTCATTTTTATTATTTTTATCAATCTCCTGGTTTCATTTTAGGTTTTTAGCATTTCGATACCAAATCTTTTTAATTTAGCTTTATTTGCTTATTATTCATTTTTCGCTCATTAGTCTCTTAATTTTTAGCGGGAAAGAAAATTGGTCACAAAAAAATATGCTTCATGTCTTGAAAGCTCATTTTTCTTTGTCTAAAAAAAATAATAAAAAAACAAACAAAAAAAAGGTGGGGAGAAACCCAGCTCACGCATGCGTGAGCTGCACGTGACCCATGCCTTTCTCTGTGTCATATTTTAAAACAGAAGCATGCGGGAGGAATCGAAAAAAAGGATCCGATGGCTAAAAGGAAAGGCAAGAACTGAGGATTCTTCGGGAGCCCTTTAGATAAGGGTTTTAAGGAGTTGAGTTCCCTATAAAAGGGACAGCCGCAGCCAAAAGGAGGGGGGTTTTTTGGGAGGAGAGAAAAAGAAAGAAATCAGAAAGGGACGGCTAGGGGGGGAGAAAATAAGAGTGAGGCGGCTGGGCTAAGAGAAAGAGCGGAAGGAACCAGAAACCGAGGGAGAGAGGATGGGCGGCTGGAAAAAGAGTGAATGGAGTGAGTGACGGCTGAGGACTGAAAGGAAAAGTTGGGGAGGGTTCTGTGACGGCGAAAAAGAAAAACAGCGGAGCAAGAAAGCTACGGGGGAAAGCTGAGAGAGATTAGAGAAAGAACCTGTTGGCGGCTGAAAACAGGAGCAAAAAAAAAAAAGGAAAACGGGAAGAGTGAAACCGAGAGTGAGAGAGATTGAGAGAAACAGAGAAGCGAAGACCGAGGGAAACCAAAACGGAAAACTTGGAGGAAAGCTTCGGCAAGGAAAAAAACAGCAAGGAAAAAGGGAAGAGCTTCGAGGGGGGGGACTAGTCGACGACGAAGGAGTTCTGCTTCACCAACTCTTGCAGGTAATTTCAGCTTTGTTTCCTGTCTTTTCAACCCAACCTTTTGATGAAGATTTGAGTTCGTCACATCAGTTTCTGGTTCTTTCCCAGTTAATGTGAATGTTATTTCATCCCTTTGTGGTTCCTGATGCTCTGAAGAATTTGTTTGACTGATCCAAAGGCATTTAAAAGGCTTTAGGGTGATTTTATGCTCAATGAATAGATGGGTTGGCTAGAAAGATTTTGACTTTAGATGGAACCAATTACCACAAGTTTCGCTCTTTCTTTCTTTGCTGCGTTTTCATATACAGACGCATTGTTAGATCTTCTTTGAATGTTCAAATCGTGGTGGGATGATGTTAATTGAATGGGTTGGAGTATTGTTGGGTTTAGATTGATAAACTAGTGTGTTTCACTTGAGTTTTGCATTTAATCCACCTGGTAAGACAGGAAGCAGGTTGCAGAAGTAAATAGTTGCAAAAGGTTTCTAGCTATGCTTGTTTCCTGTTTTGAATTTCTTTTGGCATATGTGGAGGCTGAATTTCTGTGATATCTGGTTGAGAAGTTTGATTAAGTTGTGTGTTTGAATCTGAAATTTATATGTAAAAAGGAAACAGCAGCAGGTTTAAGTTGCAGAAGCCTTGTATTAATTTGCTTGCAAACTTCAGAAAAAGTAGCTGTCTTTTGTGGCTTGGTTGGATGATTGAAGTCCTGCGATTTTGTTGCTTAGATTATGGGTTTTGATGTTCGGCTGGATTTTTTTTTATGTGAATAGAAGCTGCATGAAAAATGTTTGCGGAAGAAAATGGAAGTTTTGAAGTTGTGAAAGTTTGTTGCAGAAAGCTTCTTCCTGCCTTTTGCATGAAATTATTCAGTATTTCAGTAATTGCCTTCTATGTTTTGTTTGTTTGGATTGCGTGCTGTTTTAATGTCAAGTTGGAAAGCTGGATGATGGATCTGAATTCGGTGCTTGAGGCTGAAACCTGCAACTAAGAAATGAAAGTTGCGGCTGTGCTCTTTGGATTGCAGAGAGCCTTGCTGCACCTTTTTCTTTTTCCTTCTTTTGCTGTTTAATTTTTACCCTTGATGGTCAGCTTCAATTCTTGTTTTAATCCTGCAATGAAGTTGCATGTTTAGTCAATGATTGATAGTAAAAATCCTGGCATTTGGTGAACATGTTTGCATGATGAACTGGAAAGACATTCACGGCAGAAATGGTGCAGAAAAGAATGGTTGTTCTACGTAGTTGCATGCATGGAAAACAAAGGGAAAATTACACTCCAACCCCTTGGCTTCTATCTAATGTTTCTATGACCCAACCAATTGATTAATTTTCTCAATTTGGTCCTTGGCAGCTCTAATTTTACAACTTTTCATTGCTTGTTTGCTTCAATTAACCACCATGCTTTGTTTAAATTGCACTTAATTCATGATTTTAAGAGCTTTATGATCAAGTGAGTTTGTATTTGCATATTTTCTTTAATTGTCTCAAATTAAATTGGTGTCTTGACCTTTTCTTTGTTTTTGGAGGGTAAATAAGTAATTTCACTCCATTAGTGCCCCGACTCAAGAGAGGTACACCTTACCCTTTATTTTTGACTTTATTTGGCCTATGTGCATATATGTGCCTTATGTGTGTAATTGCATGACTTTAAGTGTTTCATTTCATTTTCACTTTATTTATCTCTTTAGTTCTTTAATTTCGCTTTAGTTTTAGTTCAATTTTTGATCATTTGGGAAGGCACTTGAATACCACAATTGTAATAGTTAGATTTATTTTAACTATTTATTTCATTCCATTTCCCCTTTTAGATTGTAGTAGGCATTCCCCTCTAAAAATGTAATAGTTAGGGCCTTAATTGCCTTATGTTTTTCGCATGCTTAGGTGCTATGTGTTTAATCGCTTTCTTAGGGTTTGGCATCTAGATATGCATGCTTATGTGTTATGTGTTATGTGAATTACGTGCTCATATGTCTACTCGCTTTAATTATGCACATTTACTTATGTATGTATGATGGATGCAAGTGCACGAAACCGTGGCTAGTCCAACGCTAGTCATGGTCTTCCCATCGAGCTCTTACAAGTCCAATGCTTGTGAGGGAGCGCTAGTGAAGGACTAGTCCAATGCTAGATCCAATAGGACCATCCCTCGCTAGTACATTCGCATGCCTTCATCTCAAGCATATCTTTATTTTCTAGGGCCTTTTTCACCATGTCGCATGACACTTTCCTTATATATGTATACCCCGTCCCCTATATTTCCCCTTATACGTATATTACTTGTCCCTTGGTATGAAGCATGACATTAGACTTGCATTTCATCTAAGCATTAGAATTAGGTTAGATCATTTGCTTGATTAGATAGGGAATAGCCCCTTGGATATGGGATATGGACGAGTTTGACTTTTCTAGCCTTAGCACGCTCGTATTCCCTCTATTAAAGGAAAAATTGAGTCACGAACATTAGTTCCCCGTACCCGACATGATGCATCCCTTTAAGACATGTATATTTCTATAATTATTTTTATTCTTTTCTTCTTCTTAGAGTCTCATATTTTTACATAATTCGTGACCTCTCCAAAGAGTCATTATTGGGCATCACAATTAATGTGATTGGTACCATTCGAGGTTTGAAGAGAAATTTTGCCTCCGATGTCCCCCTAGGTCTAAGGTTTGCATTCATATAGCATATTCAAATGTGATAAATTCTTTGGTTAAAACAAGAAAATCTTTGACTAAATCACGCAACTAACCTTGGCTAGGTCGAAGGGGTGCCTTGGATTTTTATCCTTGCCTTCCCCTTCGTCAAATGTGACTCCCGAACCTTTTTCGTTGGTTTACGTAGACTAGGAGTCGTTTAAAAGGGGTTTCTTTTTACCTTTTCCTCTAAAAATTCATTTTTAGGTGACTTGGTACACCTTAACTCTATACCAAGTGGCGACTCCGATTTTTATTTCAAAAACCCTTTTTAAAATATATATTTTAGGTCAAATCGTCGCATTTTCAAGTCCCATTTAGACCCATATTTTTCTTCATTTTCTTTGTAAATCAAAATTTATTTTTTCAAATCAAAAATTCACTTTTCAAACTATTTATTTATTTTTCTTATAAAAAATGGGGCGCGACAAAAATTATCGGGAAAATTTTCCTAATAAAGAAAATGCAGAAAACATACCATTAAAGAAAATAAACCCTAGAAAATGAGAAAATTACGGGTTCTCACATTCATAGCCAGGTTTACTACAATCCACCATCAACCTATAGAGTCCAATGAAAAAAAAAATTATTAAACAGAAATTTACATTGATAGTTATATAAATTAAACCTGCATTAGCCTAATATATCAACTAGGACATTGATCCTTATATTGTTGCATGAAAAGAAATGAAAATGAGGGACTTTAAAAAAATGCTAAGGATCACTTTTATTAACCACAAGTACAAAATGTGAACTGAATTTCAAACTACAAGTTGTAGCATGTACTTAAGATGAAGAAATCGTTATGACCCCAATTAACATGAAATCAATTGCAAAGTAACGCCAAGATTGTTTCCTTTAACACAAAAATCGTAAATGCATTCACCCATTGCAGTTCATTCAAAATTGAGAAGTAGCTAAGCAAGCGTAACATTCGAACTTAGAAAGCATGAAATGAACTTGAAAAAAGGAATTACATTTTACTGCCAACAAGGCTTCTAAGGTGCAAATAGCCAATGAGATCCTTTTTCTAATCTTTATTATTTTTGTCCAGTATGTTCACTTAAAAGAAAACTATATTCTATTTTCTAGATCTTTAGTTAAGAAATAAACAATAAAATTAAATCATCAAATAGCAAAAAAATCAAATGCATTAAAACTTGCACAAACATTCAGGAGGAGGAGAAGTTATCACCTAAGAGAATCACATGCAGTGCAATAAAAGCATTAGAATTAGCCCAAAGGAAGGGAAAAAATATGCTTCACGAATGGTCCTACAACACTGAAACATAAAACAATAGATAATGATGAAGCACCACAAACTAGTCCAAAGACAAGCAAAATCACCTACACCATCAATCCTAATCACCAATCGGAGTAGAAAATCATCCAAAATTTCAGTTAAGTCACTGAATAAATAAGGCTTCAATCTTAGAACATGTCATAATCAGTGTTTAGCATTCAAAAATTGTGTAAGATACAGGGGGTTTGGGACAATAAAAGGGGACAATTAGGGCTGGGCAACGAGAGGTACGGAGGAATGGAAGCGAGAGTGGTAAAGAGAGGAGATTGAACAATACGACAAAGCATGGAAAAATCAAATCGTGGAAGGAAGAATTCTAGTATGAAAATATGTTGGAGACTACCTGAAATCTTAGATCTGAAATTTTGACGGGCAGTTTTCATTTTGCCTTCCAGTAAGACCCCTTTCTCTACTCCAACCGAGATGCCCATTCATTCTAATCCACTGAAGTAGATGCTTACAATTTCAAAAAGTTTATCTTGCGATTGTTAAATTGACCAAAAATGCAAGAAAAAGGCAATTGACAAAACAGAGATGAAAATAACATATCTACTTAAAAAACTTACACCATCGCTTTTCCTTGAAGTCTGCCATTGCATCGGAAGGGTCTTTAAAGTGTGTCCATGATTGTATAAATTTAGATTTGGGTGCTAGAGAGGAAGAGGGGAACCATATGTCTACGAAAATCTGAAAATTGATAGAAAGGGAAAGAGAAATAGAAGGAGAAAGGTGCAGAGGAGGTTGCGATTGAACTTTCGAGGGCTCTGATCTGAGAACAATATTTGAAAAAGTAGCCTTGCAAGTATGGAAGGCTTGGAATTCATGTGGTGCTACGCTTGACAAGTGCTGTGCCAGGAATGGTTAAAAAATTTTCAATGCACGGCTCTGCTAAAAATTGAAAGGGACCAAAATTTTGAAATTTTCACAAAAAAACACCCATGATTTTCCACCAATAACATGAAACTTTGGCCCACTCGAATCAGTATTTGGAGGAAAGCTTTCCCGCACTCATTTTGGCTCCAATTTTTGATGAGGTATTATTGTCCTTTTCCTTGCTATAAGTCTCTTAATAGTGTCAAGCTTTCTACTTCTTACTAAAGTTGTTGTCGTTAATACCCTTTTTGTTTTAGTAAACGGAGGAAAGTTATAAAGAACTGGTGTTTCATTGAAAAATATATTTTTTTTCATCCGATTAATAAATTTATTTATGAAAAAATGGGTACTCTGTTCTTATAATTGAGAAAAACTATAAAGAGTTGGTATTTTTATTGAAAAACGGGTTCATTTTTATTTTATTCGATAAATAATATTTTTTTTAGAAAAATGGGTACTATATTCTTATCATGGAGGAAAGTCATAAAGAACTGATTTTAATTGAAAAAAGAGTTTATTTTTATTTTATTCGATAAACAAATTTATTTATGGCAAAATGGATACTCTTTTCTTATAAGGAAGGAAAGCCATAAAGAACTGATGTTTTATTGAGAAACGGGTTCATTTTTATTTTTTCGATAAATAATTTTTTATCTGATAAATAAATTTATTTATGGCAAAATAGGTACACGGTTCTTATAATAGAGAAAAGGCATAAAGAGTTAGGATTTTATTGAAAAAAGGGTTTATTTTTATTTTATCCAATAAATAATTTTTTTAGAAAAATTGGTACTCTGTTCTTATAATGGAACAAAGTCATAAAGAGTTCATTTTTTTTTATTGAAAAACGGATTTATTATAATTTTATTCCAGCCAACTGTGACCCATTTTTCCACTAACCTAAGTTAGACGGACTAAATCATTGAGTTTGTTAACCACAGTCAAAATTAACACAGAAGTAGCTGACTCAAATCACCCAATCCTTTATGACTTATACTAAATCAATACTAGGAAGCTTATTTGAAATAATAAAAAAATATTTTATAAATGATTAAAACTTAGTACATTAGTTAGTAAGTACTCGTAACATACTTGTATAATATATGATTATATGTATAATTTAATATTCTTTTGTACTTATATATTTTAAAATATTCTGTGAAAAATATTTTGACCTTTCACATAACCTTAGAAAATAATAAAATTTTATCGTATTATAAAATAATAATTTTATCTTATTATATTCATAGGTGTTAAACTATAAAAATTGTGATATAGAAACAAGTGATATTCTACATGTAACTAGGAAGATTTGTTGTTATTGTTATCCAAACTTTCAAACTTTTTAAAAATTGAAAATGATTACAAACTTACTTTTCTACAATTAGTATAATTTGTTAATTAGCCAAAATTCTAGCAAAAGGCAAGCAAATGCAACTTGTAATCAATCCATTCTGATGCATGTAAAAATAAGGTAGCATTGTGCAAATAAATAAAAAAATTCACTTTATATAGTTCATTGTGACAACCAGGCTTATTCCCACATTTGTTTGAATTTTGATTACAATGGATATAACCTATTCCCTCCAAACCCCAAATTTTGAATTACAACATTCAACCAAAACATGCCCAAACTCTCAGGCTCGGTCATACAAGGACAACTAGTGTGAATATCCATACTACGCACGGTGCTTACATTATTAAAATAAATTAAAAGATTATACCATTTTAATTTGAAAAAAGTTAAAAAAATTATACCAACATAATTAAAATTTAAGATTTGACTAACAATAGTTCAAAATATGACAAAAACTGTAAATCATTCAAGAATTGTGTTTTTGCGAAAGATGAATCCTAAAATGATAATAATAATTTATATTAGAAAATGAATGATATTTGGATAGAAATAAATGTAATTGCATGTTTTATTTGATTTTCAAATGAAATACTTACCAATATTATGCATTCGGTTTGATAATCTTGTACAAAGGCGCGAATATTTTTTACACCAATCAACTTTTAGTATGAAAATTAATATTGGTGGTTTAATTAATTCTATTGAATTTTGAAGAATTCGTACTACAAAAAAAGTTCAGCAAGACTTGTATTTTTTTGAAGTGAACTTGCTGAATCTTTTTAAAATATTTCATTGGGATCACTATGGTGTGGGATTCGCTTTGTGATTAGTTATTTTTTTTCTTTGTAATCTTACAGGTTTGAAATTAAGATGCTGTTGAAATCAATAATGGAACCAATGGGGGCTAATGGAGGTCATAGCCCTCCTCCCCAAGTTTTAAAAATTTTAAATTATATAAATATTTGTGTAAAATAAAACTGGTCCTCCAAATTTATTATAATTTTAGTTTATATTATGAGAATATATAAGTATATATATGTACGTGTATGCGTGAAATAACTACATTTGGGTGGGATCACCATAGTGTAAAATTCATTTTGTGATAAGTTATTTTCTCTTTTGTAATCTTGCAGGTTTGGAACTAAGACGCTATTGAAATGTGTTTGGATAGAGTGTTATTTAAAATATTATTTGAAATAATTATGATAGCACTTTTTGTGATATGATGTATGTGAGATAAAAAAATGGATTGAAAAATGTGTTTATAATATAAGCAAAATATTATTTGAAAAAATCTGCTATCCAAACACTTCCAAACTAATAGGGGCTAATCGGGGCCATAGGTCCCTTCTTTTCAAAGTTTTAAAAATTTTAATTCATATTGTGTAAATATTTGTGTAAAAAAAAATTAGCCCTTCTAATTTTTTATAATTTTAGTTTATATTATGAATATATATATGTATATATATGTATGCGTGTGTGTGTGTGTGTGAATTAACTACCTTTGAATTAATTTTTTATTAAAATTTTTTTATTTTTTAATCCCTTTATAATTTGTGAATGATTGTGAGAGTAAAATATATTATGACAATAAGATACGTTGAATTGTGAAAATTGTAATTTAAACAGGCTACTAAATTTTGGATATTTGACTTTCGTAGTTGCGAATTTCTTAAATTAACGGTTAGTTATTACTATCAGTGATATGATAAGTGTCAGTAATAAATGTGAGATGTGAATTGAAATTTGCAGATATCATTTTACAGGGGTGGTTATTATCTGTTAGTTAAAGTTTAGGAGTTTGAATTTTACGGGGTAGTGAAAAAAACGTGCGGGAAATGTGGGAAAAATATGAGCATAATTATAGGATTTGTAGGAGCGGTTACATGATTAGTTAAGAGATAAACATTTTTTAATTATAAAAATGTAAAATTCTATTAAAATAGCATTCAAACTTTTGACAATTTTGGAAGCTCCCTATCCAAAACCGCCTCAGCAATACATACAGATATACTAAATGATAGTTATGGTAGCGAAATAGTTTTTACCTAATATAACATGTTGTTGCACTTTTAGCGATCATTTGATTTATTGTTGGACCTATTCACCTAAATAGAATAACACCTAAAATTATGGAAGTAAGTTTCCTATCTAAAATAGTAAGTTAAGCCTAATAGATTAGTAACTTTTATACCTCAAAAGGTAAATTGGAATAAATATTAAACTTAATTTTTAAATAAGTAGATTACTACTTTATATCCCAAACTTACTTTTAAAAGAGTAAGTTTAGTTCAAATAATAGTAAGTTTTTATACATAAATAGTAATTCTTACTAATAAATAGAAATGTATAAAAGTATTTATCGAAAAAAATATAAGAACGGAGTACCCATTTTCCTTAAATAAATATTTATTTATCTGACAACATTATATTGAAATGCATTTTTCGATAATAAAACCAGTTCTATATGGCTTTCCCCCATTATAAGTAAAGATTAAACCCATTTTCCGTAGAGGCCTATTCATATATTCAAACGTGTGTTTCAATTTAAAAGTTTCAACTCTTTATGGTTTTCCTCTCTTACAACAACATAATACCCAAGGTGCCTTAAAGACACAATGTTTTATCAGATAAAATGAAAATAATCCCGTTGTTGAATAAAAAATCAGCTCTTTATGTCTTTTGGACCGTTACACGAACAGAGTAGCAAGGTGCCTTAAATAGAAATGTATTTATCGGAAAAAAAAGTATAGTTAAACCCGTTGTCTTATAAACGACCAGCTCTTTATGGCTTTCGTCCATCATACGGTCAGGAGTACCCAATTTTCTTAAATTGGGTACTTCATTTATCGGAAAGCATGCAAAATAAACACATCGGTGTTTATTAAAAGAACCCCACTTTTCAATGCTTTCGTCCGATTTCGCGCTTCTTCCTTACTACTATGCATACTGTGTTTAGCTTATCCGCCAAGCTTCGCGCCTTTTTTCCCTGCCCTTACTTCAGCGTACGACCCCCTCACTTTGGAAGTTGCCTAATTTAGGCACTCCACATTTTACATTTGCAGTTGTAATCCCCCAACACCCAACAGCCCTCCAGGTTGCAGGTAAAGAAGCCCTTTACAGGTGTCCATCACCCACACTTCCCCTATCATTTGTGGTCACAATCATACCGCAGCAACTTTCCACACCTCTTCTCTGATTCCTAAACATACCGCAGCAACATCCTTGTAAAGCATTGAGTCCCAAAAGTCAACAATAATGGCCTCCCTTCTGATTGCTCAACAAAAGCTACGAGAGAAAGGGTTTCAATTGCTTGATGTATCCATCGGGTCAATGCAATTTCAAAGCCTCCAATTCCTCAGTCAACCAAAAAGATCAAAAGCAATACAAGAGTCCAGCCCGAAAAACTTTTGTCCTCGCCGCCTTACAAAGCTGCGGCCCCCTCAGTTCCTTCCCCAAAAAAAACAAAAGAAAGACTCCCTAGAAATATATTAAAATAAACTCTATTACAATTAGGTTTCTTCAGCTTCTCAAACGGGCCCCATGTCCGATGAATCTTCTAAAAGTTGAATTTAAGCACTTTTCAGCAACCATTCCTGCAATTAGCACCAAAACAAAATATCAGTAGAATCCATCCAATTAACGAAAATATTTAGTCAATTAATTGTGCAATAATGCCCAAAATACCCACTAAAATGCAACCTATCAAACAAGAAGGTTCGCTAGTGCAATCCTAAAAGAATAGAAGTGTTAGCTGACAGAAGCGGAGCCACATTCAAGTGAGAATGGGTAATTGCCCCTCTCAACTTTAAAGTATTTTGAAAATAGGTATGGAAAAATTTTCAATTTTCAATTTTTTTCTTATAATTGCACCCCTTAAAAATTTTACAAGTTCCTACATTTCGTTATTTTGCCCCCTAAATTTATGAAATCTATAATTATTACTCAGTTTATAAATGATGACATGTTTGAAACGATGCCAAGTACTAGTTGAAAATTTAGATAGAAAAGAAATTTTAACATTTTTGTACATAAAAATGTAAAGATTATTTTGTCTATTATACAAAAAAAAATTGTCATCTAGTTGTTATTATTGTAAAACGCTATATAATTTTAACAAAATTCACGCAACTGTCATACTGATTATTAAAATGTTAACAATATTTTTTTTACCTTAATTGTGTTGTATTGTACATCAAACTAATTGCCCCCATAATCTTGGGTCCTAACTTTGCCACTGTTAGGTGAGGTTATGAATAGTACATTTGATCCCATATTGTGCACCATAAGTAGTTTGTTATTGTAAAACTAATAAACTACTATAGTATGAATGGAGATATTAGAGAAATAAAGAATAATATTCTAATATTCCAACAAAATACAAAAGTCATCACAAAAGAGTGTCAATGTACCTCTATATATAGGTACTACAAGATTAAAGGTGCATCAATCCTATTAAACACCTACTACTACAAGAATATGAAGAAACCTATAACACGGTTTCTATGATATTTTCCAAGTAATTTCCTTTTTCGGTTGATTTTTATCTCTCCTTAATGTCGAAAAATATGATTCATCAAAATGACAATTTGCAAATCTCGCAGTAAATAAATCACCTGTTAATGGTTCCATATACTTAATGATTGAAGGTGATTCATAGCCGACATATATCCCTAATCTTCTTTGGAGGCCCAATTTACGACGTTGGGGCAGTACAATTGGAACATAAACCCCACAACCAAATATCCGTAAATGAGAAATATTAGGCTCATAACCAAAAGTTAATTGTAGGGAAGAATAAGTATGATAACTTGTCTGCCTAATTCTCACAAGTGTTGCTGCATGTAATATAGCATGTCCCCAAGCAGATGAAAGAAGTTTAGACCTCATCAACAATGGTCTAGCAATTAATTGTAACCGTTTAATGAATGATTCGACTAGACCATTTTGTGTGTGAACATAAGCTACAAGATGTTCAACAGTTATTCCAATGGACATACAATAATCGTCAAAAGCATGTGACGAATATTCACCAGCATTATCTAGACGAATTTTCTTTATTGGATAATCTGGAAATTGTACTCGTAATTTAATTATTTGAGCAAGCAATCTCGCAAACGCCAAGTTGCGAGTAAATAATAAACATACATGTGACCATCTAGTTGATACATCAATTAGCACCATAAAATATCGAAATGATCCACATGGTAGATCTACAGGCCCACATATATCACCATGAATTCGTTGTAGAAATGTAGGGGATTCAGTCTCAACTTTAACTTGTGATAGTCTAATAATTAATTTTCCTTGAGAACAAGCAACACAAGAGAATCCATTGGCTTTTAATACTTTTTGATTTTTCAATGAGTGACCATGTGAATTCTCAATTATTCGTCTCATCATTATAGATTCGGGATGTCCGAGACGATCATGCCAAACGATAAAATTATTGGGATGAGTAGACTTCTGGTCTACTAGGTGATGAATTTCAATTGTACTAATTTGTGCATAATATAAGCCAGAAAAAAAGAAGATAATTTTTCTACTACGTATTTTTGCCCAGAAATGATACTCGTGATTAATAAAAATTCACTATTTGTCTCAGTCATTATCTCGATATAATATCTATTTTCACGGATATCTTTAAAACTCAATAAGTTTCTCCTAAACTTGGAAGAGAGTAGTGCATTATTTACGACAATTTTATTCCCTTCAGAGAGAAATAGACTGGCTCTTCCGAAACCTTCAATTAATTTTGCATTACCACTGATGGTATTAACATTTGTCTCTCCCATTTTTAAACAAGAAAAATATTTTTTATTTTTCAATATGGTGTGCGTAGTAGCACTATCAATGAGACAAATGTCATCATCACCATTATTTAATCCCAAATATTTGACATCCATTTCTTCTTCAGGAAGAAAATTTCAAACAAAAATAAATATTAATAAAGATGCGAAAATAAATATTCAATGGAAAGAAAATTACATGAAAGATATAAAGTATCATAAAATATCTAAACAATCATGAGATATTTGTTGACATCTTCAGGATGGTCAAACAAATTAGCTACATCAAGATGTGTCATATCAGCATCATCACCATCATCATAATCATTCTTTTGATCAATGAAATTTGTCTCAACACCTTTGTCTTTCTTTTTCAATGATGCTTGATAGAGGTCAACTAGATGCTCAGCCATACGACAGGTACGGGACCAATGACCTTCCATACCACACCGGTAGTATTTTTCTTCATAAACTTTCTTTTCTCTATTTTTCTGATCGTAGTTATTTTCCCTCTTTTGGGAAATATTTTGTTGTTTGCCACGGTTATAATTTTCACGAGGCACAAATCTACTACGATCGCATCCACGGCCACGCCCTCCTCCACCGCCATCTCTACGGCCACGTTCACGACCTCGACCAGAATTTTGAAATTGAGTCGCATTTGTTTCAGGGAATGGACTTGCACCAGTTGGTCGGGACTCATGATTTTTCAGCAATAATTTATTATTTTATTCAGCCAAGAGAAGACATGCGATAAGTTCAGAATATTTTTTAAATCCCTTCTCTCGATATTGCTGCTGCAAGAGCATGTTAGAGATATGAAAAGTAGAAAATGTCTTCTCTAACGTATCTTCATCAGTGACTTTTTCGCCACATAATGATAATTGAGAAGTGATTCTGAACATGGCTGAATTATATTCGTTGACAGATTTAAAATCTTCTGAATGGTATTACATATTTAAGTAGTTTCTTTTGAGTGGTGGGATTGTTTTACAAGAAATTATAGATGCATGTTGTTAATGAAAAAATCAGTTGTATTTGGGGTAATATTTTTCATCTAGTGCAAGAGTCAACATTCTCATCTCTATTTTAGCTTCTTTTCTAGTTACCTTTTTTTTGGGTTTTGTTTTTCATGCTTAAGTCGATCCATTTGATTTGCTACTTCAGCGATCAAAGATAATCGGATCTGGAGTTTTCACTTCTCATTCTGCAAATATGTTGTAACAAGCCCCTTTTGCATCCACTTTGACTCAAGTGTTTAGTTTTTGCACCATCTTAGGACAAAAACATGTTTCTTGATAATTGGTGTAAGGACTCTACTTTGTACAAAGGCGTGCAAGTATCACTTAGTGATCAGTATAATCTTTGTATTCCATCTATTGGGAGTGGCTCCTAATACATGTAGGTAGTTGCATGCTTATTAGAATCTTTGTCCATTTGAGTATTATGAGTGGTGGGATGTATGGTATAGTATAGCGTACAAGTATCACTTGGTTTAGGACAGAATGTTTAGCTTTTCGGTTATGCTCTACAGTAGGCTTGTTAGCTAAATTTTTTAATTCAGTTAGAATTTGAAACTTATGCAAGAAATGTGGATATTTGGCATTAAATTCATGTGTTTCTTCCCGTAAAATATTTGATTTACAAGTCATAACTATCAATCAATTAACATGACTGACTCATAGTTGAGCTCATGAATCCATTGGAAAAAACATTGTGCTACGGAACATGACATATTCTAATGCAAGAGCTTGAAAATTGAAAATGCAGCCAAAAGGAGACTTGTTGAACTTTTATTAGCTAGAATAGATGTGGAATAAGATCTAGTCATTTTTGTACCTGCTTACTTTTCTTAATTCTATCCCGTTATTAATTGTGCTCTAGAGATACTGAATTCCATTAAGCTCAATTTTTGCAAGGTGAGGAAACATGAAGACTGATGTTTCTAAGGCAGGTCATGACTGTAGACCCTTGAAAAGAAAATCAGAAGTTCTTGCTAGTCCAGTTCCACTTGGAGCGTCAGGCAAAGGTTTGTCATATGCTCCAGTTGATTGGCCAAATGTTGGTGATATCTGGGGTTGGAGAGTTGGAACCAGAGTTAGGGCTGTAGGATTCTACAATGATCGGTTCTTGTATGCTCCTCAGAGGCTCCAAAAGAAGCCTACTAGAAAACTACTATTCCAGAGCAAGCTATCCATTTTACGTTATCTTAAATCACAATTCCCTGAAGCTGACATTGAAGCATTTTTTGCATCATTCACTTGGGATGTTCCAGCAGAAGCTCATTCTACAAAACTAAGTAAGCAATTTGCCATTGTTAATGTGCAGAGATTTTTTGAACGTTGCGTGTTGACATTGCTTTGTGGACTGCATTCTATGTTTCGTTATTTTTTTCCAATATAATCTTTATGGATTGAGGACAGTTGATAATGAGTATATATAAGTTTCTTGGACTTTGGTTTTATTAGCTCTCATCCAATATACGTAGTATGCTTTGGTGATATTGTGGTTAATCTGTAGCAGTTCATTACCAACAGATGGTGGTTCTATATCTTTCTTAAGTTACAAGTTGGGTATATTTCATTATAGTCTTAATAGACATCAATTGGCTTCTGAAACCTGAAATCTTTGTACATTATTACATTGTTGTTAGAGACCTCTTCTTCTGTTCCATTTGGTTGTATGATCACACTCTGTTAAACATTGTACTTCTTTCCTTCGAACATAGCTGATAGGCACATGCTTTCTACCTTAAAAGGTTTGCTTTAGTTGAATTGATTTGCTAAACCCTAATTTAATAGACTTTTGATCTTCAAACCCTTTTCTTGTCTATGCAAAACTATGTACCCATTTCTCCTCGAGGATATCTGCTTAAACTTTTACATGATTCAGACCTCCTATCTCCTGCCAAATTCATCTTGAAAGTATACGACTGCATTTGCATAATTCCCGTAGAGAGCTAATTAAGGTCACAAACCCGCAACACAAAGTTGTTACTACTGTTACGATGGCAGACAAATGTTTTATGAATTGCTTACGAGTGCTATTTTTTGGATGGTAGACAAATGTTTTATGTATTGCTTATAAATTTCCCTTGGTTCTGATGCTAATTTGATTTGCAGGGTTCAGAAATCATGGTGAAATATAGTCTAATAGAATTAGGAATTGGAGGGTACATCATTGACAGGTGCCGAACCTGTGCAATAATAATTACCTACTCAAGAAAAATATATATTTTATATATAGCGGTGAGTAGGATCGAATCCATAGGGACTGGGGATAATTCGTTTCTTCTAGAGTTCAAAGTATGGGGGGGTTTTAAGATTAAATGCTAATGAATTGCTAACTAAATAAATTAAATGTGCAAAATAATTAATTGGGAGAAATAATCAGGGAAACTCTAGCCAAGGATACACTTCAAAAATGGTTCATGCAACTGATTATCGATTCAAATATAATTCCAACAATTATTAATAGATTAGTTATAGTTGTCATACACTCGATAAACAACCAGCCTTTCCTTAATTTCTCAATAGTTAAGGTACGATCGTTAACTATTTCTCTAACCCGAAAACAACCCTAGGTACGACCGTAGGATTTAATTTCTGGTTTGCATTAAGATTTAGAAAGGTTCAATCCTAACTAACAAACACGCTACGAGGGTTTGTTTAAGTTAGATCGTATGTTTTCCTGACATAAACCCAATTACGCCAGTTGCTACCGGGATGAAAGTAATCGAACAATTATAGATTTAACTACCACCAATTAGCAAATAGCCTACGTGAATAATTAAATATTGTGCATTTATTCAATCATACATGATAGCTATAACAACAATTAAAAGCAAAAAACATACGAATACCAATAAATGGAGGAAGCAATTAAAATAATTTAGATCTCACAATAATTGTTGAACCAAATCTTCAGTTGTCCCCTTGACTAGAAGTATAAAATTAGTTCTCCATTAATGGAGAACAAGCCATGTAAAAATCTGTTTGAAGCTTCCTAATCGTTTCTTCCCAAATTTCATCCCCGGAAGAAAAGTAAAAAAACGAAATTCAAAAACCAAAGCAAATTGTCCTCCCCAAAGTCGGCAAAAGGAGACCAAAGTAAAGACTAAGTCCAATGCCCTCACATCTCTAGCCACCCAAAGATAGCTAATGGCTGCCGAATAATAATCCCTCACCAAGTAGCAATCACGTGAGATCTCTAGCCGAGTAGTAATCCCGCGGGATCCGTGGTTGAGTAGTAATCCCGCGAGATCCATGGCTGAGTAGTAATCCCGCGGGATCCGGCCTTCTTTTCCTCTTCAAGGTGGGCTGGCCTTTTTTTTTTTGCCTTTTATCTCTCATTCCTTACAAAGACATACGAGAGTCCCTTTTCTTCCGTCAAACTCAAGCTAAAAAGATTTCCTAATAGTCTAGAATCCTAGTCTATATGAACTTTCCTAATCTAACAGATTTTCCTAATAAAAAATAGTTTCCTCATAGTACTCAACTACTAAATAGAAAAAGGCAATAATTATTCCAGCATAGCCTCGGACTTGGAATCCACAATTCTTTGGAAACTGCCTCGTGCGCATGAGATCCCGAATCTTTTGGACTTGAATGTAGGTCCCGAACGTGTCACCACTAAATTAGATGGAAATTGTCCCTTTTAATCATGTTTTGGTTATTTTTCCTACAATTAGTACCATTAACCAAATATAAGTAGAATCCATCAATTAATACAATATTTGGCTAAAATAAAAGGAAAAATAAACATAAATTCAATGACAATTTCACATCCTATCAATCATGATACATTCAATTAATTCCATACGTCTAACAAGATGAAGAAAAATGGTACCGGTGTGGTATGGAAAGTCATTGGTCCCGTACCTGTTGTACGGCTGAGCATCTAGTTGACCTCTATCAAGCATCATTGAAAAAGAAAGACAAAGGTGTTGAGATAAATTTCATTGATCAAAAGAATGATTATGATGATGGTAATGATGCCGATATGACACATTTCGATGTAGCTGATTTTTTTGAGCATCCTGAAGATGTCAACAAATATTCCATGATTGTTTAGATATTTTTATGATACTTTATATCTTTTATGTAATTTTCTTTTCATTGAATATTTATTTTCGTATCTTTATTAATATTTATTTTTGTTTAAAATTTTCTTCCTGAAAAAAAAATGGATGTCAAATAATTGAGATTAAATAATGGTTATGATGACATTTGTCTCATTCATAGTGCTACTACGCACACCATATTGAAAAATAAAAAATATTTTTCTTGTTTAAAAATGGAAGAGACAAATGTTAATACCATCAGAGGTAGTACAAAATTAATTGAAAATTTCGGAAGAGCCACTATATTTCTCCTGAGGGACTAAAATTATCGAAATATTGGCATTAACTCTCTCAAGTCTCAGAGAAATTTATTGATTTTAAAAAATATTCGCGAAAATGGATATCATATCAAGACAATGACTGAAATAAATAGTATTTTTATTAACCACGAATATCCTTTCTGGACAAAATGCGTAGTAGAAAAATTATCTTCCTTTTTCTTCTAGCTTATATTATGCACAAATTAGCGCATTGAAATTCATCATCTAGTAGACAGAAGTCTACTCATCCCAATAATTTTATGATTTGGCATAATCGTCTCGGACATCTCAGTTATAATAATGAGACGAATATTGAGAATTCACATGGCTTACTCATTGAAAAATCAAAAAGTATTAAAGCCCATGATTCTCTTGTATTGCTTGTTCTAAGAAAAATTAATTAATTAGACCTCGCATTAAGAGTTAGGATGAATCCCCTACAATTTCTAGAACGAATTCTGGTGATATATGTGGGTCTGTAGATCCACATGTGGGCCATTTCGATATTTATGGTGCTATTGGTACATCAACTAGATGATCACATGTATGGTTTATTATCTAACTCGCAACGCTGGCGTTTGCGAGATTGCTTGCTCAAATAATAAATTGCGAGCAAATTTTCAGAATTATCCAATAAAGAAATTCATCTAGATAATGTGGTGAATATTCGTCAATGCTTTTGAACGATTATTGGTATGTCCATTGGAATAACTGGGCTAAACATCCCTGTAGCTTATGTTTCGACCAAAATAGTCTAGTCGAATCATTCATTAAAGGTTAACAATCAATTGGCTAGACCATTGTACGATTGAGGTCTAAACCTTCCTTCATCTGTTTAGAGAATGCTATATTACATGCAGGCAACCTTGTGAGAATTAAGGTCCGACAAGTATCAATACTTATTCTCCTTACAATTAACTTTGTTATGAACCAATATTTTCATTTGCGAATATTTGGTTGTGCATTTATTTGGTTTGCGTCGTTTAAATTGGGCCCCCAAAGAAGATTAGGGATATATGTCGGCTATGAATCACCTTCATCATTAAGTATAGGAACCATTAAACAGGTGATTTATTTATTGCGAGATCTTGCAGATTGTCAATTTTGGAATTGAATCGATTTCGACATTAGGGGAGATAAAAATCAACGAAAAGAAAATTACTTGAAAATACATTGAATTCTTGATTCTGTACTAAGAATGTGAATTAGAAGTTTCAAAAATTATACTGGCAAAAATTACAAATCAATTACGATGCATTTATGAACGTCCAAAAGAGTTAACTAAATCACATATTTTGATAAAATATTTTGATAAATCGATATCCCTGAAGGACAAAAATTACAAGTGCTAAATGAATCTAAAGCATATTTGAAGCGTGGGAGAACTCTCTGGTTCCAAATAAAATTTCTCAAAGAAAAGAGGAGTAGATGAATCAATAATTAGTGAAATTCAACCTCCTGAAAGGTCGTCCTAAAGAGCCAATCTCTTGAAAGAGAATGAAATTATAGAAAATTCAATAAATTTTTGTCACTTCAAGAAACAAGTTTGGAACGAAAAATATTATTGATAATATTTTTGCGTATAATGTAGACTTGATATTAATGCAGAGGATGAGGATCATGAGCCTAAATCGGTTGATGAATGTCGACGTAGAAATGATTGGCCAAAATGGAAAGATCCGATCCAATCTGAATTGGATTCACTAGCTAAAAGAAAAGTTTTTGGACCTGTAATCCAAACACCTGAAGGTGTAAAGCCAGTAGGATATAAATAGAAATTTTTGAGAGAAAGAAATGAGAAAAATAAAATTGTAAGGTGTAAAGCAAGACTTGTAACCCAAGAATTTTCACAAAGGCCTAGATTTGATTATGATGAAATGTATTCACCTGTAGTGGATACTATCACATTTAGATATTTTGTGAGTTTTGCAGTACATGAAAAACTAGATATGCATCTAATGGACGTCGTTACTATATATTTATATGGAAATCTTGAAGATAATATTTATATGAGAATCCCCGAAAGATTCAACATGCCTGAAGCATGCAAATCAAATCCTAAATATATTTATTCTATTAAATTACAAAAGTCTTTATATGAGCTCAAACAATCTGGACGTATATGGTATAATCGTCTCAATGAATGTCTAACTAAAGAAGGTTATACCAATAATTCAATATGTCCATGTGTTTTTATCAAGAAAAATGGATCAAATTTTGTAATAATTGCTATATATGTTGATGATCTAAATTTGATTGAAACTCCTGAAGAGATTCAAAATAGTGTTGAATATTTGAAAAAAGAATTTGAGATCAACGATTTTGGAAAGACAAAATTCTGCCTTGGTTTACAAATTGAACATTTGAAAGATGAAATTTTTGTCCACCAAACTGCTTATACCCGGAACGTATTAAAGCGATTTTATATGGATAAAACACATATATTAAGTACCCCAATGGTCGTCAGATCATTAGATCCTAATAAGGATCCTTTTATACCACGAGAAGAAAATAAAGAGATGCTTAGTCCTGAAGTACCATATTGATAGGTGCTGAACCTGTGCAATAATAAATATCTACTCAAAAAAATTACAAATTTTGTATATAGCGGTGAGTAGGGTCGAATCCACAGGGACTGGAAATAATTCGTTTCTTTTAGATTTCAGAGTATGGGGGGTTTTTGATGGGAGGAAAATAAAAATAAAAATAAAACAAATAAAATTCAAAACTAACTCACAAAGCACAATTTACTAAAAATAACAATTAATAAAAGTTCTACCCAAAAGATCAACTGCTCAGGCACGGTTCAATTAAATGCTCATCGATGTAAAGATATTTCATCCATTTATCACTAGGTTGGTTATAACTATCAACAAACTCTGACAGCCAATTTTTCCTTACCTTTTTGACAGCCAAGGTACGACCGTTGACTGCTTCTCTAACCAGAAAATAATCCTAAGTACGACCATAGGAATTTAATTATCCAGTTGCATTAAAGCTAGAAAAATCCAACCCTAATCAATAAACACGCTAAGAGAGTTTATTTAAATTAGATCTTACGCTTCCCCAACATAAAGTCAATTATGGTGGTTGTCACTAATTATCAACTAAACGAACAATTACGGATTCAATTTAGTTAATGAGACAGTAGGCTATTAAATTAAATTAAATATCCGGCCGTTGATATTCAATTAATAAAATCCCCATGAACAATTAATTCAAGAAACGCACGAATAGCAACAAATTGAAAAAAGTAATGAAAGTTTGATTAGATCTCACAGATGTTATGGACCGCGCTTTTGCGTTAACCTTTGGGTAGAGGAGAAACCTAGCCGCTCCTCATCGTATCAATTTTGCGTGGGTTGGTTGATTTCATCCGCACAGTTATCAGCGAAATTGGAACGATGGAGTAATAACGAAAGAAAGAAAAGAAAACGTCTTCCTTGTCTCTGCGTTAATGTTCGTACTGAAGCTGAAGTACAACGCAAAAGCCAACGAAAATTGTACAGAGGCAAAGCCAAAGCAAAAGAGTTAAAAACGTGAAAGCCAAAAAGCAAGAGAAGAGTCTACAACATCTGACGGCTAGGGAAAAAGTAAACTAAAGCTATCTAATTCCTAATACGTGAATCTGGCTTTCTTTTGCCTTTTGTAGCCGCCGCCAGCCAAAGCAATTAGGAGCAGGACTTGTCTATGGGTTTTAATCCCACGCATCTGGTCTACGTGGTCCTGGGTCCTTAATTGGTTCTCCTGCTGTTACCAAGCTTGAGGGTCCGGCTTTTGGGTATCCTTCTAGAGTTTTTGGCGTGGGCACGCTATGAGATAGAGAGTCTTCTGAAAATTTGCCTCGCGAGAGCACTTTTCACACCAACCACCTACACTTTATACAAATATCAAATATGAGCAAAATATCAATTCTTAGTACCATGAGATGCCAAAATTAGGACAGAATAGTAGTGTAAAACGTGCTCAATAATTGCTTTATCAAATCCCCCCACATCTAAACAATGCTTGTCCTCAAGCATTCCAAACTCAGAAGTACAACCAAGAGAGCAGAGGGCATGCAGTACTCTACACTAACACAAGCATCTCAGATCCCTGAAAATGTCGCCAGAATTAGAACATACTGGACAGGTGGTAATCCGAAGAATATAAACAGTAATACTCATCACCTTCACGAAAATGTATGAATACTAGGACACTCAAATCAATATCAGGGAATGGCATTACCATAGGCTTGCACATTTATCACATCTCCACCACTCAAAGGTGAACTAAATACACAAATTAAAGGGACTTTAAGAGGGTTATAATGGGGCTTAGGTAAAATGTGGGACAAAAAGGTAAGGATAAGGTGTAATGTGTCAAGAGAATGTCCAATATCCACTAGATAACCACAACGCTTTACCTGGGAAATTTCACAAGCAAGGCATTTCCATTTGCTATTCCCACTGTGCCAGTGTCGAAACTTTTTTTTTTTTTTGCAAGCAAGCGGTTCGCAAGGCGTGGGCATGCCTTGTGAGCTAGAGTTTTCTGTTCTTATTGACAATTTCTCCCCCTTTTTTTTTCTTCTTTTCTTCTTCTCTTTTTTTTTTTTATTTTGGAGAGGACGTCTAGCAAGGCATGGGCACGCCCTGGAAGACAAAGTCTTCTGCTCACCATTTTTTTTTTTGCCGATTGCTCCCCTTTTTGTTCTAGATGCACAGAAACGGCCCCACACAAATTCTACTCTAACAACACTTGCGACCCTGGATTTATTTGTCT
>NW_020863027.1:0-92919 GCF_003713205.1 Coffea eugenioides
GGAAATGAGGTAAGTAGTATGACTGAGCAAGTAATGCCTCAACTTTTGTGCGGCCCAAGCTAAAGCGCAGCAACTCCTTTCCAGAAAAGAATAGTTGGCTTCATACGCAGTGAACTTCTTACTGAGGTAATAGATGGCTTGCTCCCTCTTCCCCGATTCGTCGTGTTGTCCCAATACACACCCCATAGCTTCGTCCAACACCGATAGATACATGATCAAAGGTCGTCCAGGTTTAGGTGGTACTAAAACTGGAGGGTGCAATAAATAGTCCTTGATCTTATCAAACGCCTGCTGGCATTCTCCACTCCAACGCAATGGCACATTTTTCTTCAATAATTTGAACAAAGACTCACACGTATGGGTCAACTGAGCGATGAACCTCCCGATAAAATTAATCTTCCCTAAAAAACTCTTTACGTCCTTTTGCGTTCTTGGTACTGGCATTTCACGAATGGTTTTAATCTTTGTCGGATCTATCTCAATACCCTTCTTACTGACAATGAATCCCAATAACTTTCCGGCAGGGGCCCCAAATGCACATTTTGCAGGGTTTAGCTTCAAATCATATCTTCTCAATCTTCCGAATAACTTTTCCAAATCAATCAGATGATCCTCCGCTCTCATGGATTTGATGATGATGTCGTCCACGTAAACCTCCATCTCCTTATGAATCATATCACGGAACAGGGTGGTCATGGTCCTTTAGTAAGTGGCTCCGGCATTTTTCAATCCAAATGGCATTACCCGGTAGCAAAATGCCCCCCATGGCGTGATAAAAGCAGTTTTCTCCCTATCTTCCTCTGCCATTAAGATCTGGTGATACCCAGCGAAACAGTCAGCAAATGATTCAATCTCATGCCCTGCGGTATTGTCCAAAAGAATATGAATGTTCAGCAACGGAAAATCATCTTTCGGGCTGGCTTTATTAAGATCCCTGTAATCGCCACAGACTCGCACTTCTCCACTTTTCTTTGGAACAGGTACAGGGTTTGAAAGCCAAATGGGATAATGAGACACCATAATGATTCTAGCATTGAGCTGCTTCTCGATTTGCTCCTTAATTTTGAGGCTCATGTCTGGCTTAAACTTGCGAGGTTTTTGTTTCACTGGTGGAAAATTCGGATCGGTTGGCAATCGATGGACCACTATATCTGTTGAAATTCCAGGCATATCATTATAGGACCAGGCAAACACATCTTGAAACATGGTCAAAAACTCAATCATTTCTTTTCTCTGTTTCTTATTCAAGTGAATGCTAATTTTTATCTCCTTAACCTCAATCTCAGTGCCAATATTAACAACTTCTGTTCTTCTAAGTTCGGTTTGGATTTCTCCTCATACTGTTCAAAATCCTTTAATAAAAACTCAGATTCTTCCTCGTTATCACTCTCGTCTTGAATTTCGGATTCCAAAATTTCAAAGTCGTGAGGGATATCGAGATCACAATCATCAAATTCCAGAATAGTGATATCCAAAGGGTCAATGTGTTTTATTTTTGGCCATCGAAATTCCCTGCAGGAGGGAAGGAGATCACTGGTCCAGTTCTTCATTGCTTCAATAGGCACCTCTGGAAATCCTGGGTCCTCCAACGGCTCCCCTTCAGAAATAACCCCCACAAATAGCTCAGATAATCCAACCTCCACTTCCTCGATCGAGTCTACTTCAGATCTAATCACCTCTGATGGGTAAGGAAAAGTACAATATAATGGTGGGATATTCATGATAAGCTGCCTCCCTTCCTTCTCCGCCCTTTTGCGATCCGACATTTCTTTCTTATCTCTGGCGGTAGGTTGAAACCCTAATCCAAAGGTATGCTTCTTTCCTTGAAGTTCTATTGGCTCCAAAACCCCTTGTAGGTTGCGCCCAAGACCCTTGCCTATTTCATAACCTCCTCGAATTAGCTCCTTGGCCATCATAACACTGGCTTCAGGTAAATTCACTTCCACTGCCGCCTTGTCCTTGGATGCCTTACCCACCGAAACAATGTCAGCTACATGGTGAGGGGAAACCAGAGTTTTTCTATCGCCATCATCTTCCGATGTAGGATTGATGATCATAGTGCAATCTTCCTCAGCAAATATCGTAATCAACTGGCCATTCACCACAAATCTCAACATTTGATGGAGTGAAGAAGGTATAGCGCCTGAAGTATGAATCCAAGGCCGTCCGAGAAGAACATTATAAACACTTGAGAAGTCCATGACTTGGCACATAACTTGAAACTGGGCAAGTCCGATTTTCAGCACCAAATCCACTTCCCCCATTGATTCCCTTTTCGCGCCATCAAATCCTCTCACCACAATGGCAGATGGCCGAAGTTTAGCTTCCTGAAATCCCAACTTAACCAAAGTGTTCCAAGGACAAATATTAAGAGCAGACCCATTGTCTATCAAGACCCTTGGCAATAACTTCCCATTACAACGGACTGAGATATATAATGCTTTATTGTGCCCAATCCCATCCGAAGTCAAATCTTCATCAGAAAAAGAAATTTGATTTGAAGCCAAAACATGTTCTACTACATGAGTGAATTTATCCACAGAAATATTCTTAGGCACTTGAGCCTCAGTTAGGACCTTGAGTAAAGCTTCTCGATGAAGTTCCGAGGTTAGAAGCAAATTCAATATAGAAATTTGAGCGGGCAACTTATCCAATTGCTCGACCACCTTATACTCACTTTTCTTCAGCATCTTAAGGAAATTGAAGGCCTCTTCATCAGTCACAATTGGTCTTGTCGGAACAGCATTTTCTTTCGCTTTTGAGGGCTCATCAACTGCGGGTTCCCCTATGATTCTTCCAGATCTAGTAATGGCGTCCACTTCCTTTCTGGGCACCTTTTCTCCTCCAATTAATAGCGTGGGCTCGCTATAATTCCACGGGACCTCTTGTAGATTAATAATAGGAGGTTGCTCAGGCAATTCAAGTACCACAAGCTCCGAAGGCTCACATTCGAAAGGCACCATTTCCAGAATAAACGGACCCGTATTTTTCTTGATTTCAGGAGCTTCTTCCTCCAATATGAACGGTTCTTCAATGACCCTTACTGTCCCAGCTTCATCTATAATAAATTGTGTAGGTTCCTCAATCCCTTCATTACTAGTAATAACTCCTACGGTGTCCTTGTGTGTAGGAAGAGGATTTTTGCTAACATTTGGACCTTGTTCGTCCCTCCTCCTCAGGACTATGTCTCCGGATTCGATCATGTCTTGAATTTTATGTATAAGCGCCCAACAATTAGCAGTTGAATGTCCAGGAGCTCCTGAATGGTAGGCACAAAATGATTGGGGATCATAACCAATAGGAAATCCTTTGGAATAGGTTTTAGGAGGTATAGTGCCAATTTTCCCAGCAGCTTTCAATTGCTCATACAATTGGTCAACGGGCCGACCTAGATTGGTGAAGGTTCGGTATGGGGTTGGATTTTGGGTGTCACTGGCTTGTTGATAGTGGTAATTTGGGTTGGAGGGTGGAATAGGTCTTGGGTTGAAAGGAGGGCGCGGTCTAATTTGGAAGTTTGGTGGGGAAATGTGAAATGGCGTTGGCGGTGTGTTTGGGTAATTTGGTCGAGGACGGGGGTGGTTGATTGTGGTATTGTAAACAGGTCGGGGACGCGGTTGGTATAAGTAATGGGGTGAGTAGGCGGAATTTTGTTGGTATCTAGGCCGGGAAGAAGAACCTTGGTTCCAAACAAAGGAAGCTTCCTCGTCTTTCTTCTTAAACTGAGACTTTTTACTGCTGCTGTTTTGGTTTCGCATAGCTTCCAACTGCGACTTCAAAGCTGAAACATTAACAATCTTGCCTGCTCTCATAAACTCATCATACTCTTCCAACTTATTGACAATCTCTGCAAAGGAACAACCAGTCATACGGAAAATCTCTTCAAAGTAGGGCGGTCATGCGCTTTGATGAACGTGCGAACAATTTCATTTTCGGTCATGGGAGGCTCCACCTTGGCAGTCAACTTCCTCCATCTTTTCGCATACGTCTTATGGTCCTCCGATGGTTTCCTCTTAGTTCCCTCCAACGTGGTCCTCGTCGGAGCGAGCTCGCAATTATATTCATACTGCCTCACAAAAGCAGTCGATAAATCCATCCAAGATCTCATATCCTCAGGCTTCAAATTGGCGTACCAATCTAAGGCGTCGCCTTCCAGACTCTCGGGAAATAAGCGCACAGGCAGATTCTCATCGTCTATTGGTCTTCCCAGCTTGTTTGCAAACATCTGAAGGTGGGTCTTGGGATTGGCAGTTCCGTCATACTTGGTAAACTTAGGTGCTTTGAAACCCACCGGCAATTGCATATCCAGAAACAGGCACAACTCGTTGTAGTCTAGACCTCCTTGCTTGCTCAAACCTTGGCTTTTCCTTATAAATTCCTCAAACTTATCCAATCTCTTTAGTAAATTCTGGTCCACGGGCACAGATGACCCCCCAACTTCAGCTTTCCCTTGAACGGCGGTATCTAGGGTGAATGGTTCAGCGGTGGAGTAATAATGTGGTCCTTGTGGTTCGAAAGGCATGCTCATAGTAATGGGCGGATAATTCTGGGAAATTTGGGCATGAGAAGCGTTAGTTTGGATGTTAGGTGCATAAGTAGGTGGTGGGCCATGAGTGGGATAGGTAAAGGCTTCTTCAGGTGGATTCATAACTTGTGAAGTAACAGAGGTTTGAGTATAAGGTAAGAGTATGGGTTCAGATTGACCAGGGGGTAAGGGTTCATGTTGTTGCTCACCGCTAGCACCACCAGTGACCAATTGGTCGATCACGCGCCGTTGGGCCATCATTTCAACGCTTAGCTCATTAAATCGGTTTAGAACTTCGCTCAGCTGAGCTCCCAGATTCGCCAAGTCAGTTGCCGATGTTGTTGCGGGCCTATTAGATGATTCTGGATGGGTACTCGTGTTTACACTATCTCTTGAAGCTCGGCTACGCGATCGGGTGATAATGGGGCTTTTTCGGGTAGCTATATTTGCAATTACTACCTGAGAATACGAAATGGCTTGCTTTTAGATTTTAGCCCTAGCTTGGCTTTCCCAGCAAAATAAAATAAAGAAAAAGAAAAAGACAAGAGTTAGTAAATATCCGGAAAAATTCGGATGCATGTCCTATTGGGGGGCCCTTTTTGCGCCAAGGGTAGGCCTAGTATGATGCAACACCTTCAAAATGGGACCCGTAACACAAACCTGTTTTTGACAACAATCCTAAATGAGTGCAAAAGAAAAATCACTTTCATTGATAAACTTGCCAATATTTACATCATGTCATGAAGACGATTCCGTACAAGATTGCCAAAACTTCTGAGCCTATCTAATACAGAGTCCCTGGTTTCTCTAGCATATGGAATTCTAACATGTTCAGCTTGGTCATACAATTCTCCGCATTTCCTTTTCAACTCTTGATGCTTTTCTCGTTCATTTTCATACAATTGCTTGTTTTGCTCCGCTATCCCTTTGTATGTTTCGACAGACTTACTTAACTGCAGAATTTCCTTATCCTTTGCTTCGATAATGGCTTTCAACTTTTTCACCTCCTCGGCTGGCTCATCTTGTTTTCCTTGTGCAGCGGATCTTCTTACCCAGTCTTCGTACTGTGGAGTTGTCAAACCCTTTTGCCTGAGTTCCGGGACGTATTTGAAATACTCGTCATCAGATAGCATCACCCATGCCTCAATAATCTGGTCTTTCATAGGGAGCTCGCTTGGGCACATTCCTCTATTGAAAATGATGGTAAGTTTACCCACATCAACCATAGGCGGCACTCCTTGGGTACGTCCTAACTGTCTGAGGAACCTCTTCGGGGTGTATGCGGTAATTCCTTAGGTACCCAGTAGGAGAACAGAATCTGACACTTTAGTGCGGAGTATTGGCCTAAAGCAAATCGTCCAGTCTAACACCCACCTAATGTCTTGATCCGGCAGCATCTCTAAGTATTCGATACATTCAACTGCATTGTTCGACAGACCCTCTCCATTGACTCGCTTATGATGCGTGATTACCCAGTTGTACCCAACTACTGGCAAACTTTCCGAAACGGATGCTCGTCTCTGAAAATGTTCTAGGGCCCAGATATGCAAAACTATATTAGCCCCGTAAAAGAACTTTTTCCCTTTCTGGCAGTTGGTACAAGCTAGAAAAATGTCCGCAAGGATAGTCGGGATTATGGTGCATTGTTTACCTCGGATTCCTGAAAAGAGGTCTTGTATAACCTTTGCTACCTTGAAAGCTATTTTCTGATCTCTTCTTGGGAAGAAATAAGCTCCAGCCATAACTATTCCATACACCACTGGCCTTTTGCGTTCCCAAACATCCTTGGATGTGAATGAAAAATCCTCCCTATATCTCTCGAACCCGTTTCGTAGCGCAAAATGCTCAAACAAAATGTTCACGGAGTTGCCCTGATCTGACCCTCGCAATACCGACTCTTTCAATCCTATGATCTTGCAAAATTCTATCTTGTCTGAAATGGACGGGAAAATCAAGGCGGTTCCATGCAAAGGTAAATTGAAGAGGCCAGCTATTTCCTCAAGTGTCACTGTCATGTGCTTATTGCCTACCCTAAAGGCCAAACATTCTGGATCCCTTAGATGTACTAATGCCTCTACTAGATAGCCATTGGACTTGATCTCCTTAAGGTCTCCAATCGGTCCTAAATGTTGAGCTATTTGATGTAATTCACTGGGTAGCATAAGGGCAGGCCATCTTTGAATCTCGACCGATGGTATCAACAACTGGTAGATTCGACGGGGGCAATCCATCTAAAAATGGAAAAGACGGGTTTGTCAATTACCTTACCTACGAGTCCCAATATCCGGTTGGCAAGAATTTAAACGTGCAATCCCTTGAAGGGTTATGTACCCACGGGAAAAATCAAGGTGAGTTTAATCCTAACAGCGGGATTCCCTAAGTGGCATTCCCTCTATGGCTCATGCATGATGCCAATTTATCAAAGCGAATAAATATGCAGTATACAAAATGTAACCTAAAGGGACCCCTTTTGTCGCCGGGGTGAGCCTAGAATGAAATGTATTTATGGTGCTAATGGGAAGTATTGAATTTAAACGTGTCACATCAAATAGGGTAGGCTCCAAGAGAGTACCATGCCAGGACTCTTATTTCCTTAGGCTTATGAGTGCAATGAAGACAAAAAACCAATAAAAGTTAGTTCAATCAGATAAATACACATAACACATTGTAGCAAATCAATACAAAGAGATAAAGCAATAAAAGGAACAGAGGGGTTGAACCCCTCCCCTCGTGAATAGTGCCCCTATCAGGGTAAGGCAGACTCTATCCTAGGTAAAACTATCATGGATGCATGAGGCTGGGGCTCACTAATGCATCTAGACTTGATAGGTTTTAGGTCCCCGAGCCTTCAAACTTGGAAACCAAGGGTCATCAATCCCAAGGTTCTTTGTCAGTGGCTCGAGCGATTCCCCAGACATTGCTACGCACACATCGTGTCACGGCTACATGTCATGAGTGAATCTATCGAAAATCCTCAACCTTCAATTAAAAGCTAAAGGCTATGAACCCAAAGTTTAAAATGGAAGATTGAGTGACCCCTCGGATCAAGCTACGCACACATCGTGTAGTGATCACAAGTCCAAGTGAGTCGCCTAAAATCCTAATAGGGAGGAGTGGCGTGACAAGCCACTAAAAGAAAAATAAATGAGGGGTGAAAAATTAAAGCGTATGCACGTATGCTAGTGCTCGTTTGGAGGGGAGGGATCAAGAACCAACGCGAGGCTCTAGGAAAATATCCCCCCACCCAAATGCAATGGAAGGTGCGAGATCACATCACATAAATAAACCATCCATCCACCACATCAATCGTACGCAAATGGGTAAGGGAGTAGGTTGATACGCACGAAATGTAAAAAATCCTAAAAAGGAAAAGTGCAATCCTAAACATCCAAATGTAATATATAAGAAGGTTAAAAGAAGAAAATAATCGACTAAATCAAATGCTCGGACTTTCTAAGTCTCCAGTGGAGTCGCCAACTATCGCGCCCCATTTTTTATAAGAAAAATAAATGGTTTTAAAAAAGTGAATTTTTGATTTGAAAAATGAATTTTTGATTTAAACAGAAAAATGGGCCTAAATGGGACTTGTAATGCGACGATTTGACCCAAAATAATAATTTAAAAAGGGTTTTTTAAAAACAAAATCGGAGTCGCCACTTGGTATAGAGTTAAGGCGTTGACACCTAAAAATGAATTTTTCAAAGGAAAGAGTAGAAAAACCCCATTTAAGCGACTCCTAGTCTACGTAAATCAAAGAAAAAGGTTCGGGAGTCACATTTGAAGAAAGGGAAGGCAAGGATAAAAATCCGAGGCACCCTTTCGACCTAGCCAAGGCTAGTTGCGTGATTTAGTCAAAGATTTTCTTGTTTTAACCTAAAGATTTATCACATTTGGACGCACTATATGAATGCAAACCCTAGACCTAGGGGGGCATCGGGGGTCAAAATTTCTCTTCAAAGTTTGAATGATGCCAATCACATTAATTGTGATGCCCAATAATGACCCTTTGGAGAAGTCACGAATAATTCAAAAAATATGAGACTCTAAGAAAAGAAATAAAATAAAATAATTATACAAATATACATGTCTTAAAGGAATGCATCATGTCGGGTATGGGAGACTAATGTTCGTGACTCAATTTTCCCTTTAATAGAGGGAATACGAGCGTGCTAAGGCTAGAAAGCCAAACTCGTCCATATCCTATATTCAAGGGGTTATTCCCTAATCTAATCAAGCAAATGAACTAATCTACCCCCCTAATTTCCTAAATGAGATGCAAATCTAAATGTTATATACATAGGGGTAAGGGATATTTTATTAGGGGAAATATTATGTGAAAATGATAAAGATCCTAAAAATGGAAGAATATGCATGAAGTGTAATGTAATCATACAAACATGATCTAGCGAGGGAGGTCCCTAAGGGTCTAGTATTGGACTAGCCCATGTCTATGAATCCTCACTAGCATTGGACTAGTGGGAAATCGGAACAAAGAGCCACAACTAGCGTTGGACTAGTGTGGTGACGGGAAAGGAATCACAACTAGCGTTGGACTAGTGCGATAACGTCATTAATTGATTATAACCTCATTAAAGCATAATAAAGCGAGTAAACACATAATGTCACATAAACACATAACACATAATCATGATATCTAGATGCAAAACCCTAAGAAAGCGATAACACATAGCACGTAAGCATGCAAGTCACACAAGCGAAAAGAAAGCGAATAAAACCCTAGCTATTACATTTGAGGGGGGGCCCTACTACAATCTAATGGGGGAAAAAAATAAGATTAAATAAAATAATCCTAACTATTACAACTTGGCATTTAAATGCCTTTCAAATAATCAAAATGAACTAAAATAAATATACGAAATTAAGACGACTAAAGCGAATAAATAAATAAAATGAAAACATTCAAAAGGCTTGCAATTAAACACATAAATCACATAAGTACACATAGGGTCAAATAAAGTAAAAATGAGGAATAGAGTGTACCTCCCTTGAGTTGGTGTCCTAATGAAATGAATTTACTTATTTACCCTCCAAAATAAAGAAAAGGGTCAAGGCATCACTTTAATTAAGAACTAATTACATGAAACAAAAAAATTAAATACAAAAGTGAAAATTAAACACAAAGTAAAAATTAAATATGGAACAAACCATTCATGTGTAAGCAAACACGGTCCCAAATAAAGAGTTTCAAGAGTCTAAAATGGAATACTAAATTTAATGGTTTAAGGTGGAATCCATCACAATCAAATGCTAAAATCACAAAAGAAGAATGGAAAGTTATTTATTACGATTAAATGACAAATTTAGCTAAGAAAATTTAAATCAAATGGAAACCAAGACTATAAATTCTTCCAAATTATTAAGCTTTCATTATTTTATCCTAAAAAAAATCCATTGAAATCTGTCCACAATTCACATGAAAATATATCAAGGCAAACTATCATGTAAAAAGGGATCCAATTGATTAATCTTTTCAATCTTATGGGCAATAGAAGCATTAAACACAAATCAAGGGGTCAAAGTGCGATTTTCGAAGCATCTTTCCATGCAAACTTCATGCAACCACCGAAAACACTCTCTGCAACAAACCATTACTAATGAAAGCTTTCTGCAATCAAACAAACTTTCGGCAGGCAATTTCGCACAGCACTTTTGGACTAATCCCAACCAAACATGGCTAACATTTCTTAGAAATGCAATTCATGGAAGCATTTCATGCAAGCAACAACGGCGAAACCAGCTTCTGCAACCGAGAGTGCAGCTTGTTGTAGACTCATTTTCAAACTCAGATTTCGAACCAAACACACAGCTTTGCTCGAAAATTTTTCAACCGAAAATCATAATTTGAAACTAAGCAACAAGACACATAACTTCAACATCCAAACAAGCAAGAAACATAGAAGATACTGACGCAAAATTCTGGAAGAACATTCATGTAAATGGTTTGGCAACCCGAAATTTATTTTCCAACAAGTATGTGATCCTGATTCAAGTGGTTTGGACTCCAAACATGCAAACTCAACACCAATCAATCACTGCCCCTTTCCACACCAAATTAACCATCAAATTAGGATGGCCAAGGCTTGGTGAGTGGTCATGGAGAAGAAAACAACAAAACAGATGCATCAGCCTCTGCTCTGCTGCGCATTTTGCCGCTTCATACTAGCATGG
The DNA here is from genome assembly GCF_003713205.1 of Coffea eugenioides. Taxonomy (NCBI): domain Eukaryota; kingdom Viridiplantae; phylum Streptophyta; class Magnoliopsida; order Gentianales; family Rubiaceae; genus Coffea; species Coffea eugenioides. The sequence goes on from NW_020863027.1 coordinate 10,712, forward strand.
ATGAAATGCCGAGAACAAATGTGCAAAAACTTCATTATTCATCAATCAAACTCACACATCTGCAAACACAAATCCTAACATAGCTTAAACATGGATGCCTGCCCCTAACTATCCCAAACGAGATGATCCAGGCCCAAGAAAATAAGAATAACAACAATGCAGCAAAGAAACTTAGCAGAAACGTACGTTCATGCCGTTTTTCACTCAACCCAGATGTCTCATGCCATCTCAAGCTAGAATCAGTAAACTCATCAACTGAGATACATTAGAAGCCGTAACCCATTCTAGTGAACATCCTTAGCCGTTGAAAAATCACACAAAGGACAATAACATGGCAGTCGCAAAGGCAAGGAAAATGAAATGAGCTTCTGATGGAACCAACAGTGATATCATCAGGAGCCAGAAACAACAAAAGTTCCCTACCACATAATCAAAGAAAACAGACCAAACCCATACACTAAGCCATTACAAGATGCAAAAGACCGCACAACAGAAGTGAAAGAACCAACAAAAAGACGGCAACAAACAAGGAAATCAGCACATCTGAACCAGCGCAAGCAAGACTGCATTTTTCTAATGAAAATATGAACTGAACCCTTCTAAAATGTAGAAACATCACCATGAAAGTTAGCCTTCCTAAACCTATTGCCCAAATGCCAGATTAAGCACCCACAACAGAAAGTGAATTCTGAGTTGAGAGGGAGTGACTTGCAGATTCAAATTCATTCACAAATCTTGAGTTCGTTATTAACCAGGAGAAAAACAGTAAAACTCTACCCAATAGGTCATAAAAAAAATCAGATGCAGTGATATGGAGCCGGAATCTGAATCAATCAAGGATCGAAAACGGAAGGAAGGAAGACAAATCATGAGCACAGAATCAAGGATCGAAACTTTTGGTTGCGGAGGAGGAGTATGTGCAGGCAGAGGAGGATAAGAGAACGAAGTTACCTTGAGGGATGATCGAGCTCTGCAGTGGACCAACGAGACCTGCCGCAACCTGGATGAAGGAAACCGTAAGTGAAGGTATGGAGATCCGGCAACCCCGCGTTCCTTTGCTCCTTTTCCAGTTTTCTTTTCTCCGCTGCAAGGCTTTCTTGCTCTCACTGTTTTCCTCTCACCCTCACAAACTCTCCTCCCTTCTGATTTTTCTCCCTCGTTCTTATCTTACCCTTACTTCTTTCTAAAACTCTCGGCTTTTCCTTTCTATCCAACTCCGCCCTCTTTTCTCTCGCTTCGTCAGCCGTCCTCCGTTTCACTCTTTTCCCTCGTTTGTCTCTAGCCGTCCCTTTTGCTCTCTTTTCAACCTCAAACCCTAGCCGTCACTCCTCCTATTTCCAAAACCCAGCAGCTGTACCTTTTTTCCTTCTTTTTTACCCCCCAGCTTCATGGCTTTATATAGGCATCAGCCATCCATCAAACCTAGCATCTACGGTGCCCTTTTTTCTGCATTTTTCTGTGATTCTCCGGGAGCCTTTAGATGGCTTTTGTTTTCTCAAAATTTTTGAGTTGTCGGATGAAGGGCCAGATGGCCTTGTGCTATGCCAATCTGATAGAGCAAAATATCGGGCAAAAATGACTGGAAAACCCACTGGAAAAAAGAGCTGCATTTTTGTTTCTTGCATTCTGTTGGCACGCTGCTGGTTCCGCGTTTTTTCAAAGCATATCATTAATTCCTTTACTGGATTTTTCCTTTCTCTCCAATGAGTTAATAATAGTGAAAATAATGATTTTAACGGGAACAAGATAAAAATAAAATTTAAACAAAGTCAACTACAAAGGAATCAGAATGCCGGAATTTTGTGTTTGATTGATGATGAGTATTTTCAATGAATTAATAAAGGAAAATGATTTTTCTTGATCACAAATCGAAACAACGCAAAGGCAGCGAAAGCCAAAAATGCTAAAAATAATTTTTTCCCTTTTTCCTTTTTTTTTTCTTTTTTTTTTGCAATTTCTTTTTATTTTCACTAATTCCAACAAAATTTCATAAATTGAATCTAAAGAATTAAAGTATATTTTTGTGAGTAATTTTTCCTCTTTTCTGATGAATTTTGCGCTAAAGTGTCTTAGAAAAATGAAAATAAAAAGAGACAAAAATAAATAATGATAACTAACATGAAAAAAAAATAACAAATAAAAAATAAACTAAAAATTTGGTGTCTACAGTTTGCCCCTCTTTGTCTGAGTTTCGAAGAAACTCGAGACAAAGACGTAGACACCAAATACTTACCTACAGTTATTCCACTGTGAGTTGGAACCTGTAAACTCAAAAGGTCAGTGGGATGAATACCCGAGCCTGCCATCGCTTGGGTCAGTGGGATGAATTCCCGAGCCTGCCTTCAATTGGTCAATTGGTCAGCGGGATCCATACCCGAGCCTGCCATCGCTTGGGTCAGTGGGATGAATACCCGAGCCTGTTTTCATCTGTCATTTGGTCAGTGGGATGACTACCCGAGCCTGCCTTCAATTGGTCAATTGGTCAGTGGGATCCGTACCCGAGCCTACCTTCCTTTTGGTCAATGGGATGAATACCCGAGCCTGCCTTTAATTGGTCAATTGGTCAGTGTTGTGCAAGACTTTTGTAGAATTTCAGAAGGAGAGACAAACGATTTCTTCTAAAAACTGCCCCAGTGTAATGCGATTGAACTATCGGACCTGTAAGAAAAGAAATAAGGATAGATAACACCGCCACCATTCGATCAACCCCTTCTTCAAGAGATGTGTAAACATGAGTATTTTGGACTTCTTTGTTGACGTAGCGAGCACTCCAACCTTGCCCTGTGAACAATATCAAACTTCTATAATTTCTCGTACTTAACCCAACATATCATTGAGTATCCATTTATCTTCGATAACTTATAGGGATTGCCATTGATAAAAACAAGAGGAACTAATAGGACCATAAAACACATGAAAAAAATATTCTAATTGCATGTAATGATGAAAATTCTAATAATATAAACACAACTATCCCCTTTATTGAATGAAGAATCATTTCAAATAAATAAACTTATATACTCAAATTCAAAAAGCTTGTGTTTGATAAATCGATCATTTGAGTTCTCGAACTAAAGTGCCACTTTTGACCCTTTGGATATCAATCTTCGGAAGTTCAATGCTTGACGAATAGAACCACAATGTGAGGAGAAATTCCAACGAACTAGGTCACCAGCTCTTCGGATCCAAACCCACTTTTCCTTATGAAACCCTACCTCAGCGCCCTTTCGGGTTTTCACTAAGGTTGCCCCCGCCCATTGTTGTTTTTTCTCTCTTTCTTTTTCCTTTTTCTCTTTTCTTCTTCTTTCTTTTTCCTCTTTTTTTTTCTTTTCTTTTCTTTCTTTTTCTCAAGGTGCCCTTGCGGGTTTACACCTAACAAACAAATCTTGTCTACCGCCCGCACTAATTCAGAAATGCGTTTTGAAAAACAATGGCATCAGTGTAACAATCCTTCCCTTGCAAGATAGGTGAAGGTGTTTTCTTGACATCATATGCCATTTGATTAGAAATTATCCTAAGAAGGCAATGTAGAGAACAGAAGTCAGGACTTTTGGTTTCTATAATAGGGTCTGGTGGGGTGCTTAGAAAAGGTTGAGGCTTGAAGGCGAATTTACGAATGTTTAGATTTTCTGAGATCGCATTTTCAAATTAACTCTACTAATAATTGCCCCAGTTTATTCTCAATTGAGATTTTCCTTTAATTTTCTTCATTTTGTTCCTCTGTCACTTATACCCCTTTTTTCTTTTTTTTTTTCAACTCGAAATTTGCCCCAGTGTGGGGTTTGCGATTCTTAGGGGTTGCCAAGCGAAATAATTTGCTCTGAAGGCTCAAAAGGGATAACTAGGGGTAGAATGTTTGATTGAAAAGGAAGAAGGCCTGACTTTTCATTCCATTCTTTACATCAACCTTAAAAGGAAAATTCCATTTATCATATGAAAAATTTCTTACACATATCCGAATTGATTGGTTGAGGGAACACTTGCCCATCCATTTCTGCGAGAATGAGTGCTCCTCCGGGTAAAACTTTCTGGACAATAAAAGGGCCTTGCCAATTTGGTGCAAATTTCCCCTTAGCTTCCTCTTGTACTGGCAAAATGTGTTTCAACACCTTATCTCCTTCTGTGAATATCCGTGGTCGGACCTTCTTATTGTAAGCACGGGCTACCCTTTTTTGATAGCATTGACCATGACAAATGACATTTAATCTTTTTTCATCAATTAAAGATAACTGCTCGTGACGTTGTCTAATCCAATCAGCCTCATCTAGCTTGGCCTCCATTAAAATGCGTAATGAAGGGATTTCGACCTCGGCTGGCAGCACTGCTTCCATCCCATACATGAGGTTGTAGGAATTGCCCCAGTAGATGTCCGTATAGCAGTTCTATATGCCATTAATGCATAAGGGAGCTTCTCGTGCCAATCACGATGTCTTTCAATCATCTTACGGATTACCTTCTTCAAGTTCTTATTCGCGGCCTCAACAGCTCCATTCATCTGTGGTCTATAAATAGAGGAATTCCTATGCCTGATTTTGAACTATTCACACAATCCATCTACCATATCATTGTTGAGATTTTTGGCATTGTCAGTGATTAATGTCTCTGGTATTCCAAAACGACAAATGATGTGCTTTCTTAGAAAGTCCGTCACCACCTTTTTAGTCACATGCTTATAAGATTCAGCTTCGACCCACTTGGTGAAGTATTCAATTGCCACCAGAATGAACCGATGCCCATTTGAAGCGGGAGGGTCAATTGCTCCGATTACATCCATACCCCACATCGAACATGGCCAGGGAGCAGTCATACTATGCAATTCTGTGGGGGGAGTGCGCATAACATCTCCATGCAATTGACACTTTAAGCATTTCCTGACAAAAACTACACAATCATGCTCCATAGTAAACCAAAAATATCCGGTCCTCATGATCTTCTTTGCTAATAAATGGCCATTCATATGTGATCCGCACACTCCACTATGTACTTCTTTCATTAGGTATTCTGCTTCATCTTCATCAACACACCTTAGAAGGCCCAAATCTGACATCCTCTTGTATACAACCTCTCCGTTTAGGAAAAATCTGGAAGGCAATCTGCGCAAGAAGCCCTTAGCAGTTGTATCGGTCCCAGGGGGATAGGATCCTGTTTTGAGAAATTCCTTGATATCGTTGTACCAGGGGCGGCCATCGGAAGACCTTTCCACAACTAGGCAGTGAGCAGGCTTTTCTTGTAGATGAATCTGGATAGGGTCAATTACCAACTCATCCGGATGTTGAATCATTGAAGATAAAGTGGCCAATGCATCGGCAAAGACATTTCTGACACGGGGAATATGCCGAAACTCCAAACTCCTAAATTTATTTGCTAACTCCAGTAAGCTGCAATGATAGGGCAAGATCTTTGAATCCCGAGTGATCCACTCCTTGAGAGTCTGATGTACAAGCAAATCTGAATCGCTGAACACTAGTAAATCCTTAATCTCCATTTCTAACGCCATTTTTAACCCAAAAACGCAAGCTTCATATTCAGCCATATTGTTGGTACAGAAAAATCGGAGTTTGGCCGAACCAGGGTAATGCTTTCCTTCAGGCGATACTAGAACAGCTCCAATACCAGCCCCGAAGGAATTTGATGCACCGTCAAAGAACAACCTCCACTCCGGGCATTGATCATTCATATCTTCTGCTATACCCACGAACAGGGCCTCCTCATCCGGAAAATAAGTGTGAAGCGGTTGATAATCATCTTTCAACGGATTTTCAACCAAATGATCGGCCACAGCCAGGCCCTTGATAGCCTTCTGCGTGGTAAAAATAATATCAAACTCCGAAAGAATCATCTGCCATTTTGCCATACGTCCTGTCGGCATAGGCTTTCCCAACAGATATTTCAAAGGGTCGAAGCGGGAAATGAGGTAAGTAGTATGACTGAGCAAGTAATGCCTCAACTTTTGTGCGGCCCAAGCTAAAGCGCAGCAACTCCTTTCCAGAAAAGAATAGTTGGCTTCATACGCAGTGAACTTCTTACTGAGGTAATAGATGGCTTGCTCCCTCTTCCCCGATTCGTCGTGTTGTCCCAATACACACCCCATAGCTTCGTCCAACACCGATAGATACATGATCAAAGGTCGTCCAGGTTTAGGTGGTACTAAAACTGGAGGGTGCAATAAATAGTCCTTGATCTTATCAAACGCCTGCTGGCATTCTCCACTCCAACGCAATGGCACATTTTTCTTCAATAATTTGAACAAAGACTCACACGTATGGGTCAACTGAGCGATGAACCTCCCGATAAAATTAATCTTCCCTAAAAAACTCTTTACGTCCTTTTGCGTTCTTGGTACTGGCATTTCACGAATGGCTTTAATCTTTGTCGGATCTATCTCAATACCCTTCTTACTGACAATGAATCCCAATAACTTTCCGGCAGGGGCCCCAAATGCACATTTTGCAGGGTTTAGCTTCAAATCATATCTTCTCAATCTTCCGAATAACTTTTCCAAATCAATCAGATGATCCTCCGCTCTCATGGATTTGATGATGATGTCGTCCACGTAAACCTCCATCTCCTTATGAATCATATCATGGAACAGGGTGGTCATGGTCCTTTGGTAAGTGGCTCCGGCATTTTTCAATCCAAATGGCATTACCCGGTAGCAAAATGTCCCCCATGGCGTGATAAAAGCAGTTTTCTCCCTATCTTCCTCTACCATTAAGATCTGGTGATACCCAACGAAACAGTCAGCAAATGATTCAATCTCATGCCCTGCGGTATTGTCCAAAAGAATATGAATGTTCGGCAACGGAAAATCATCTTTCGGGCTGGCTTTATTAAGATCCCTGTAATCGACACAGACTCGCACTTCTCCACTTTTCTTTGGAACAGGTACAGGGTTTGAAAGCCAAATGGGATAATGAGACACCATAATGATTCTAGCATTGAGCTGCTTCTCGATTTGCTCCTTAATTTTGAGGCTCATGTCTGGCTTAAACTTGCGAGGTTTTTGTTTCACTGGTGGAAAATTCGGATCGGTTGGCAATCGATGATGGACCACTATATCTGTTGAAATTCCAGGCATATCATTATAGGACCAGGCAAACACATCTTGAAACATGGTCAAAAACTCAATCATTTCTTTTCTCTGTTTCTTATTCAAGTGAATGCTAATTTTTATCTCCTTAACCTCAGTCTCAGTGCCAATATTAACAACTTCTGTTTCTTCTAAGTTCGGTTTGGATTTCTCCTCATACTGTTCAAAATCCTTTAACAAAAACTCAGATTCTTCCTCGTTATCACTCTCGTCTTGAATTTCGGATTCCAAAATTTCAAAGTCGTGAGGGATATCGAGATCACAATCATCAAATTCCAGAATAGTGATATCCAAAGGGTCAATGTGTTTTATTTTTGGCCATCGAAATTCCCTGCAGGAGGGAAGGAGATCACTGGTCCAGTTCTTCATTGCTTCAATAGGCACCTCTGGAAATCCTGGGTCCTCCAACGGCTCCCCTTCAGAAATAACCCCCACAAATAGCTCAGATAATCCAACCTCCACTTCCTCGATCGGGTCTACTTCAGATCTAATCACCTCTGATGGGTAAGGAAAAGTACAATATAATGGTGGGATATTCATGATAAGCTGCCTCCCTTCCTTCTCCGCCCTTTTGCGATCCGACATTTCTTTCTTATCTCTGGCGGTAGGTTGAAACCCTAATCCAAAGGTATCCTTCTTTCCTTGAAGTTCTATTGGCTCCAAAACCCCTTGTAGGTTGCAAGACCCTTGCCTATTTCATAACCTCCTCGAATCAGCTCCTTGGCCATCATAACACTGGCTTCGGGTAAATTCACTTCCACTGCCGCCTTGTCCTTGGATGCCTTACCCACCGAAACAATGTCAGCTACATGGTGAGGGGAAACCAGAGTTTTTCTATCGCCATCATCTTCCGATGTAGGATTGATGATCATAGTGCAATCTTCCTCAGCAAATATCGTAATCAACTGGCCATTCACCACAAATCTCAACATTTGATGGAGTGAAGAAGGTATAGCGCCTGAAGTATGAATCCAAGGCCGTCCGAGAAGAACATTATAAACACTTGAGAAGTCCATGACTTGGCACATAACTTGAAACTGGGCAAGTCCGATTTTCAGCACCAAATCCACTTCCCCCATTGATTCCCTTTTCGCGCCATCAAATCCTCTCACCACAATGGCAGATGGCCGAAGTTTAGCTTCCTGAAATCCCAACTTAACCAAAGTGTTCCAAGGACAAATATTAAGAGCAGACCCATTGTCTATCAAGACCCTTGGCAATAACTTCCCATTACAACGGACTGAGATATATAATGCTTTATTGTGCCCAATCCCATCCGAAGTCAAATCTTCATCAGAAAAAGAAATTTGATTTGAAGCCAAAACATGTTCTACTACATGAGTGAATTTATCCACAGAAATATTCTTAGGCACTTGAGCCTCAGTTAGGACCTTGAGTAAAGCTTCTCGATGAAGTTCCGAGGTTAGAAGCAAATTCAATATAGAAATTTGAGCGGGCAACTTATCCAATTGCTCGACCACCTTATACTCACTTTTCTTCAGCATCTTAAGGAAATTGAAGGCCTCTTCATCAGTCACAATTGGTCTTGTCGGAACAGCATTTTCTTTCGCTTTTGAGGGCTCATCAACTGCGGGTTCCCCTATGATTCTTCCAGATCTAGTAATGGCGTCCACTTCCTTTCTGGGCACCTTTTCTCCTCCAATTAATAGCGTGGGCTCGCTATAATTCCACGGGACCTCTTGTAGATTAATAATAGGAGGTTGCTCAGGCAATTCAAGTACCACAAGCTCCGAAGGCTCACATTCGAAAGGCACCATTTCCAGAATAAACGGACCCGTATTTTTCTTGATTTCAGGAGCTTCTTCCTCCAATATGAACGGTTCTTCAATGACCCTTACTGTCCCAGCTTCATCTATAATAAATTGTGTAGGTTCCTCAATCCCTTCATTACTAGTAATAACTCCTACGGTGTCCTTGTGTGTAGGAAGAGGATTTTTGCTAACATTTGGACCTTGTTCGTCCCTCCTCCTCAGGACTATGTCTCCGGATTCGATCATGTCTTGAATTTTATGTATAAGCGCCCAACAATTAGCAGTTGAATGTCCAGGAGCTCCTGAATGGTAGGCACAAAATGATTGGGGATCATAACCAATAGGAAATCCTTTGGAATAGGTTTTAGGAGGTATAGTGCCAATTTTCCCAGCAGCTTTCAATTGCTCATACAATTGGTCAACGGGCCGACCTAGATTGGTGAAGGTTCGGTATGGGGTTGGATTTTGGGTGTCACTGGCTTGTTGATAGTGGTAATTTGGGTTGGAGGGTGGAATAGGTCTTGGGTTGAAAGGAGGGCGCGGTCTAATTTGGAAGTTTGGTGGGGAAATGTGAAATGGCGTTGGCGGTGTGTTTGGGTAATTTGGTCGAGGACGGGGGTGGTTGATTGTGGTATTGTAAACAGGTCGGGGACGCGGTTGGTATAAGTAATGGGGTGAGTAGGCGGAATTTTGTTGGTATCTAGGCCGGGAAGAAGAACCTTGGTTCCAAACAAAGGAAGCTTCCTCGTCTTTCTTCTTAAACTGAGACTTTTTACTGCTGCTGTTTTGGTTTCGCATAGCTTCCAACTGCGACTTCAAAGCTGAAACATTAACAATCTTGCCTGCTCTCATAAACTCATCATACTCTTCCAACTTATTGACAATCTCTGCAAAGGAACAACCAGTCATACGGAAAATCTCTTCAAAGTAGGGCGGTCATGCGCTTTGATGAACGTGCGAACAATTTCATTTTCGGTCATGGGAGGCTCCACCTTGGCAGCCAACTTCCTCCATCTTTTCGCATACGTCTTATGGTCCTCCGATGGTTTCCTCTTAGTTCCCTCCAACGTGGTCCTCGTCGGAGCGAGCTCGCAATTATATTCATACTGCCTCACAAAAGCAGTCGATAAATCCATCCAAGATCTCATATCCTCAGGCTTCAAATTGGCGTACTAATCTAAGGCGTCGCCTTCCAGACTCTCGGGAAATAAGCGCACAGGCAGATTCTCATCGTCTATTGGTCTTCCCAGCTTGTTTGCAAACATCCGAAGGTGGGTCTTGGGATTGGCAGTTCCGTCATACTTGGTAAACTTAGGTGCTTTGAAACCTACCGGCAATTGCATATCCAGAAACAGGCACAACTCGTTGTAGTCTAGACCTCCTTGCTTGCTCAAACCTTGGCTTTTCCTTATAAATTCCTCAAACTTATCCAATCTCTTTAGTAAATTCTGGTCCACGGGCACAGATGACCCCCCAACTTCAGCTTTCCCTTGAACGGCGGTATCTAGGGTGAATGGTTCAGCGGTGGAGTAATAATGTGGTCCTTGTGGTTCGAAAGGCATGCTCATAGTAATGGGCGGATAATTCTGGGAAATTTGGGCATGAGAAGCGTTAGTTTGGATGTTAGGTGCATAAGTAGGTGGTGGGCCATGAGTGGGATAGGTAAAGGCTTCTTCAGGTGGATTCATAACTTGTGAAGTAACAGAGGTTTGAGTATAAGGTAAGAGTATGGGTTCAGATTGGCCAGGGGGTAAGGGTTCATGTTGTTGCTCACCGCTAGCACCACCAGTGACCAATTGGTCGATCACGCGCCGTTGGGCCATCATTTCAACGCTTAGCTCATTAAATCGGTTTAGAACTTCGCTCAGCTGAGCTCCCAGATTCGCCAAGTCAGTTGCCGATGTTGTTGCGGGCCTATTAGATGATTCTAGATGGGTGCTCGTGTTTACACTATCTCTTGAAGCTCGGCTACGCGATCGGGTGATAATGGGGCTTTTTCGGGTAGCTATATTTGCAATTACTACCTGAGAATACGAAATGGCTTGCTTTTAGATTTTAGCCCTGGCTTGGCTTTCCCAGCAAAATAAAATAAAGAAAAAGAAAAAGACAAGAGTTAGTAAATATCCGGAAAAATTCGGATGCATGTCCTATTGGGGGGCCCTTTTTGCGCCAAGGGTAGGCCTAGTATGATGCAACACCTTCAAAATGGGACCCGTAACACAAACCTGTTTTTGACAACAATCCTAAATGAGTGCAAAAGAAAAATCACTTTCATTGATAAACTTGCCAATATTTACATCATGTCATGAAGACGATTCCGTACAAGATTGCCAAAACTTGTGAGCCTATCTAATACAGAGTCCCTGGTTTCTCTAGCATATGGAATTCTAACATGTTCAGCTTGGTCATACAATTCTCCGCATTTCCTTTTCAACTCTTGATGCTTTTCTCGTTCATTTTCATACAATTGCTTGTTTTGCTCCGCTATCCCTTTGTATGTTTCGACAGACTTACTTAACTGCAGAATTTCCTTATCCTTTGCTTCGATAATGGCTTTCAACTTTTTCACCTCCTCGGCTGGCTCATCTTGTTTTCCTTGTGCAGCGGATCTTCTTACCCAGTCTTCGTACTGTGGAGTTGTCAAACCCTTTTGCCTGAGTTCCGGGACGTATTTGAAATACTCGTCATCAGATAGCATCACCCATGCCTCAATAATCTGGTCTTTCATAGGGAGCTCGCTTGGGCACATTCCTCTATTGAAAATGATGGTAAGTTTACCCACATCAACCATAGGCGGCACTCCTTGGGTACGTCCTAACTGTCTGAGGAACCTCTTCGGGGTGTATGCGGTAATTTCTTAGGTACCCAGTAGGAGAACAGAATCTGACACTTTAGTGCAGAGTATTGGCCTAAAGCAAATCGTCCAGTCTAACACCCACCTAATGTCTTGATCCGGCAGCATCTCTAAGTATTCGATACATTCAACTGCATTGTTTGGCAGACCCTCTCCATTGACTCGCTTATGATGCGTGATTACCCAGTTGTACCCAACTACTGGCAAACTTTCCGAAACGGATGCTCGTCTCTGAAAATGTTCTAGGGCCCAGATATGCAAAACTATATTAGCCCCGTAAAAGAACTTTTTCCCTTTCTGGCAGTTGGTACAAGCTAGAAAAATGTCCGCAAGGATAGTCGGGATTATGGTGCATTGTTTACCTCGGATTCCTGAAAAGAGGTCTTGTATAACCTTTGCTACCTTGAAAGCTATTTTCTGATCTCTTCTTGGGAAGAAATAAGCTCCAGCCATAACTATTCCATACACCACTGGCCTTTTGCGTTCCCAAACATCCTTGGATGTGAATGAAAAATCCTCCCTATATCTCTCGAACCCGTTTCGTAGCGCAAAATACTCAAACAAAATATTCACGGCGACGCCCTGATCTGACCCTCGCAATACCGACTCTTTCAATCCTATGATCTTGCAAAATTCTATCTTGTCTGAAATGGACGGGAAAATCAAGGCGGTTCCATGCAAAGGTAAATTGAAGAGGCCAGCTATTTCCTCAAGTGTCACTGTCATGTGCTTATTGCCTACCCTAAAGGCCGAACATTCTGGATCCCACAGATGTACTAATGCCTCTACTAGATAGCCATTGGACTTGATCTCCTTAAGGTCTCCAATCGGTCCTAAATGTTGAGCTATTTGATGTAATTCACTGGGTAGCATAAGGGCAGGCCATCTTTGAATCTCGACCGACGGTATCAACAACTGGTAGATTCGACGGGGGCAATCCATCTAAAAATGGAAAAGGCGGGTTGTCAATTACCTTACCTACGAGTCCCAATATCCGGTTGGCAAGAATTTAAACGTGCAATCCCTTGAAGGGTTATGTACCCACGGGAAAAATCAAGGTGAGTTTAATCCTAACAGCGGGATTCCCTAAGTGGCATTCCCTCTATGGCTCATGCATGATGCCAATTTATCAAAGCGAATAAATATGCAGTATACAAAATGTAACCTAAAGGGACCCCTTTTGTCGCCGGGGTGAGCCTAGAATGAAATGTATTTATGGTGCTAATGGGAAGTATTGAATTTAAACGTGTCACATCAAATAGGGTAGGCTCCTAGAGAGTACCATGCCAGGACTCTTATTTCCTTAGGCTTATGAGTGCAATGAAGACAAAAAACCAATAAAAGTTAGTTCAATCAGATAAATACACATAACACATTGTAGCAAATCAATACAAAGAGATAAAGCAATAAAAGGAACAGAGGGGTTGAACCCCTCCCCTCGTGAATAGTGCCCCTAACAGGGTAAGGCAGACTCTATCCTAGGTAAAACTATCATGGATGCATGAGGCTGGGGCTCACTAATGCATCTAGACTTGATAGGTTTTAGGTCCCCGAGCCTTCAAACTTGGAAACCAAGGGTCATCAATCCCAAGGTTCTTTGTCAGTGGCTCGAGCGATTCCCCAGACATTGCTACGCACATATCGTGTCACGGCTACATGTCATGAGTGAATCTATCGAAAATCCTCAACCTTCAATTAAAAGCTAAAGGCTATGAACCCAAAGTTTAAAATGGAAGATTGAGTGACCCCTCGGATCAAGCTACGCAACATCGTGTCGTGATCACAAGTCCAAGTGAGTCGCCTAAAATCCTAATAGGGAGGAGTGGCGTGACAAGCCACTAAACGAAAAATAAATGAGGGGTGAAAAATTAAAGCGTATGCACGTATGCTAGTGCTCGTTTGGAGGGGAGGGATCAAGAACCAACGCGAGGCTCTAGGAAAATATCCCCCCACCCAAATGCAATGCAAGGTGCGAGATCACATCACATAAATAAACCATCCATCCACCACATCAATCGTACGCAAATGGGTAAGGGAGTGAGTTGACACGCACGAAATGTAAAAAATCCTAAAAAGGAAAAATGCAATCCTAAACATCCAAATGTAATATATAAGAAGGTTAAAAGAAGAAAATAATCGACTAAATCAAATGCTCGGACTTTCTAAGTCTCCAGTGGAGTCGCCATTTTTTATAAGAAAAATAAATGGTTTTAAAAAAGTGAATTTTTGATTTGAAAAATGAATTTTTGATTTAAACAGAAAAATGGGCCTAAATGGGACTTGTAATGCGACGATTTGACCCAAAAATAATAATTTAAAAAGGGTTTTTTAAAAACAAAATCGGAGTCGCCACTTGGTATAGAGTTAAGGCGTACCAAGACACCTAAAAATGAATTTTTCAAAGGAAAGAGTAGAAAAACCCCATTTAAGCGACTCCTAGTCTACGTAAATCAAAGAAAAAGGTTCGGGAGTCACATTTGAAGAAAGGGAAGGCAAGGATAAAAATCCGAGGCACCCTTTCGACCTAACCAAGGCTAGTTGCGTGATTTAGTCAAAGATTTTCTTGTTTTAACCTAAAGATTTATCACATTTGGACGCACTATATGAATTCAAACCCTAGACCTAGGGGGGCATCGGGGGGCAAAATTTCTCTTCAAAGTTTGAATGATGCCAATCACATTAATTGTGATGCCCAATAATGACCCTTTGGAGAAGTCACGAATAATGCAAAAAATATGAGACTCTAAGAAAAGAAATAAAATAAAATAATTATACAAATATACATGTCTTAAAGGAATGCATCATGTCGGGTACGGGAGACTAATGTTCGTGACTCAATTTTCTCTTTAATAGAGGGAATACGAGCGTGCTAAGGCTAGAAAGTCAAACTCGTCCATATCCCATATTCAAGGGGTTATTCCCTAATCTAATCAAGCAAATGAACTAATCTACCCCCTAATTTCCTAAATGAGATGCAAATCTAAATGTTATATACATAGGGGTAAGGGATATTTTATTAGGGGAAATATTATGTGAAAATGATAAAGATCCTAAAAATGGAAGAATATGCATGAAGTGTAATGTAATCATACAAACATGATCTAGCGAGGGAGGTCCCTAAGGGTCTAGCATTGGACTGGCCCATGTCTATGAATCCTCACTAGCATTGGACTAGTGGGAAATCGGAACAAAGAGCCACAACTAGCGTTGGACTAGTGTGGTGACGGGAAAGGAATCACAACTAGCGTTGGACTAGTGCGATGACGTCATTAATTGATTATAACCTCATTAAAGCATAATAAAGCGAGTAAACACATAATGTCACATAAACACATAACACATAATCATGATATCTAGATGCAAGACCCTAAGAAAGCGATAACACATAGCACGTAAGCATGCAAGTCACACAAGCGAAAAGAAAGCGAATAAAACCCTAGCTATTACATTTGAGGGGGGGCCCTACTACAATCTAATGGGGGAAAAAAATAAGATTAAATAAAATAATCCTAACTATTACAACTTGGCATTTAAATGCCTTTCAAATAATCAAAATGAACTAAAATAAATATACGAAATTAAGACGACTAAAGCGAATAAATAAATAAAATGAAAACATTCAAAAGGCTTGCAATTAAACACATAAATCACATAAGTACACATAGGGTCAAATAAAGTAAAAATGAGGAATAGAGTGTACCTCCCTTGAGTTGGTGTCCTAATGAAATGAATTTACTTATTTACCCTCCAAAATAAAGAAAAGGGTCAAGGCATCACTTTAATTAAGAACTAATTACATGAAACAAAAAAATTAAATACAAAAGTGAAAATTAAACACAAAGTAAAAATTAAATATGGAACAAACCATTCATGTGTAAGCAAACACGGTCCCAAATAAAGAGTTTCAAGAGTCTAAAATGGAATACTAAATTTAATGGTTTAAGGTGGAATCCATCACAATCAAATGCTAAAATCACAAAAGAAGAATGGAAAGTTATTTATTACGATTAAATGACAAATTTAGCTAAGAAAATTTAAATCAAATGGAAACCAAGACTATAAATTCTTCCAAATTATTAAGCTTTCATTATTTTATCCTAAAAAAAATCCATTGAAATCTGTCCACAATTCACATGAAAATATATCAAGGCAAACTATCATGTAAAAAGGGATCCAATTGATTAATCTTTTCAATCTTATGGGCAATAGAAGCATTAAACACAAATCAAGGGGTCAAAGTGCGATTTTCGAAGCATCTTTCCATGCAAACTTCATGCAACCACCGAAAACACTCTCTGCAACAAACCATTACTAATGAAAGCTTTCTGCAATCAAACAAACTTTCGGCAGGCAATTTCGCACAGCACTTTTGGACTAATCCCAACCAAACATGGCTAACATTTCTTAGAAATGCAATTCATGGAAGCATTTCATGCAAGCAACAACGGCGAAACCAGCTTCTGCAACCGAGAGTGCAGCTTGTTGTAGACTCATTTTCAAACTCAGATTTCGAACCAAACACACAGCTTTGCTCGAAAATTTTTCAACCGAAAATCATAATTTGAAACTAAGCAACAAGACACATAACTTCAACATCCAAACAAGCAAGAAACATAGAAGATACTGACGCAAAATTCTGGAAGAACATTCATGTAAATGGTTTGGCAACCCGAAATTTATTTTCCAACAAGTATGTGATCCTGATTCAAGTGGTTTGGACTCCAAACATGCAAACTCAACACCAATCAATCACTGCCCCTTTCCACACCAAATTAACCATCAAATTAGGATGGCCAAGGCTTGGTGAGTGGTCATGGAGAAGAAAACAACAAAACAGATGCATCAGCCTCTGCTCTGCTGCGCATTTTGCCGCTTCATACTAGCATGGATGAAATGCCGAGAACAAATGTGCAAAAACTTCATTATTCATCAATCAAACTCACACATCTGCAAACACAAATCCTAACATAGCTTAAACATGGATGCCTGCCCCTAACTATCCCAAACGAGATGATCCAGGCCCAAGAAAATAAGAATAACAACAATGCAGCAAAGAAACTTAGCAGAAACGTACGTTCATGCCGTTTTTCACTCAACCCAGATGTCTCATGCCATCTCAAGCTAGAATCAGTAAACTCATCAACTGAGATACATTAGAAGCCGTAACCCATTCTAGTGAACATCCTTAGCCGTTGAAAAATCACACAAAGGACAATAACATGGCAGTCGCAAAGGCAAGGAAAATGAAATGAGCTTCTGATGGAACCAACAGTGATATCATCAGGAGCCAGAAACAACAAAAGTTCCCTACCACATAATCAAAGAAAACAGACCAAACCCATACACTAAGCCATTACAAGATGCAAAAGACCGCACAACAGAAGTGAAAGAACCAACAAAAAGACGGCAACAAACAAGGAAATCAGCACATCTGAACCAGCGCAAGCAAGACTGCATTTTTCTAACGAAAATATGAACTGAACCCTTCCAAAATGTAGAAACATCACCATGAAAGTTAGCCTTCCTAAACCTATTGCCCAAATGCCAGATTAAGCACCCACAACAGAAAGTGAATTCTGAGTTGAGAGGGAGTGACTTGCAGATTCAAATTCATTCACAAATCTTGAGTTCGTTATTAACCAGGAGAAAAACAGTAAAACTCTACCCAATAGGTCATAAAAAAAAATCAGATGCAGTGATATGGAGCCGGAATCTGAATCAATCAAGGATCGAAAACGGAAGGAAGGAAGACAAATCATGAGCACAGAATCAAGGATCGAAACTTTTGGTTGCGGAGGAGGAGTATGTGCAGGCAGAGGAGGATAAGAGAACGAAGTTACCTTGAGGGATGATCGAGCTCTGCAGTGGACCAACGAGACCTGCCGCAACCTGGATGAAGGAAACCGTAAGTGAAGGTATGGAGATCCGGCAACCCCGCGTTCCTTTGCTCCTTTTCCAGTTTTCTTTTCTCCGCTGCAAGGCTTTCTTGCTCTCACTGTTTTCCTCTCACCCTCACAAACTCTCCTCCCTTCTGATTTTTCTCCCTCGTTCTTATCTTACCCTTACTTCTTTCTAAAACTCTCGGCTTTTCCTTTCTATCCAACTCCGCCCTCTTTTCTCTCGCTTCGTCAGCCGTCCTCCGTTTCACTCTTTTCCCTCGTTTGTCTCTAGCCGTCCCTTTTGCTCTCTTTTCAACCTCAAACCCTAGCCGTCACTCCTCCTATTTCCAAAACCCAGCCGCTGTACCTTTTTTCCTTCTTTTTTACCCCCCAGCTTCATGGCTTTATATAGGCATCAGCCATCCCTCAAACCTAGCATCTACGGTGCCCTTTTTTCTGCATTTTTCTGTGATTCTCCGGGAGCCTTTAGATGGCTTTTGTTTTCTCAAAATTTTTGAGTTGTCGGATGAAGGGCCAGATGGCCTTGTACTATGCCAATCTGATAGAGCAAAATATCGGGCAAAAATGACTGGAAAACCCACTGGAAAAAAGAGCTGCATTTTTGTTTCTTGCATTCTGTTGGCACGCTGCTGGTTCCGCGTTTTTTCAAAGCATATCATTAATTCCTTTACTGGATTTTTCCTTTCTCTCCAATGAGTTAATAATAGTGAAAATAATGATTTTAACTGGAACAAGATAAAAATAAAATTTAAACAAAGTCAACTACAAAGGAATCAGAATGCCGGAATTTTGTGTTTGATTGATGATGAGTATTTTCAATGAATTAATAAAGGAAAATGATTTTTCTTGATCACAAATCGAAACAACGCAAAGGCAGCGAAAGCCAAAAATGCTAAAAATAATTTTTTCCCTTTTTCCTTTTTTTTTTCTTTTTTTTTTGCAATTTCTTTTTATTTTCACTAATTCCAACAAAATTTCATAAATTGAATCTAAAGAATTAAAGTATATTTTTGTGAGTAATTTTTCCTCTTTTCTGATGAATTTTGCGCTAAAGTGTCTTAGAAAAATGAAAATAAAAAGAGACAAAAATAAATAATGATAACTAACATGAAAAAAAAATAACAAATAAAAAATAAACTAAAAATTTGGTGTCTACAACTCTCAAATGTAAGAGAAACAAAACAATGTTTATTATCGTAAAATGGTACCCTTAGCTTGTACACAAGGTGCCTTTTTATAGGCTAAAAACCTAGGGACCTAATCCATCTTGGTCAAGGATTGGCGGCCCATCTACTTAATCTAGAAAAGGAAATTCGGGCCACAATTTGGCATGAGTGGGCTGACTTTGCACAACCAAATGGACTACTAATTAAGCTAGCAATTCAACTAATGGCTCGATAAGCCCAACTAACAAACAACTAATAACAAACGACTAAAGGACTAACGATTCGGCCAACTCTATTAAGCTTCATTGACTTGGATCAATGTGTAGACAACTTCAAGCCTTCAATGTCTCTATGAAAGCCTTGAGTCAAGGCCGCCATCCATCTCGCCATCCGTGCACACATCAGTCCCCTCCTCTTGAGAAAGATTTGCCCTCAAATCTGGATGGAGATGAATGATACTAACAAGAGTTAGTAGTATGACACCTCAAATCGACAGTGCGCTTGGAGGTCAGCCACGTTGGGGACAAATGAAAGGTCACGAGCCAAGTTAAATGCCGTTTGGTCAGTTTCATGAGGCTCTCAAACAAGGACATGCGCCAAGATAGGAAAGAGCTTGTGTAAGGCTCGTGGAAATTCCAGGTAGCAATCCAAAGCTCTCTAATCAGCCTTCGGCCATGGATTGTCATATTGTCACCTGACATGAGTAGCAGCAATGAAGTGAAACACACTCCATACGACTCGTACGAATTTGCCCAAGTTGGAGTTGGTAAAGTAAGCTCGTGGTGACCAGCTTTTGGACATGTGAAGAAGCACGAATATGCACCACTTTTAGCAGGAATAAGCAGGAAATCGGGTTGTAAGTCTTTAATCATAGTTGGGAAATTTTGGATAGCGTTACAACCTACAAAAACAAAATAATCTTCAACTTGAAACAATTCAGAAATCGGGTAAAGAACTAATGGGACATTATTAGCTAGATGGTAAGAAGGTGTAGAACAAGATTTAAATGAGAAAACTCCCTTTGACACTTCAATATTCCTTCCACTATTTGATTCAACTTGAGATTCCAGTGCTAGTCCTTTACACTTCTCATCAACACCTACATAAGAGCAACAAGAGTTAGTGCTAGTAACATGCTCAAAATAAGGCAAAGGTGATGAATGAACCATAGGTAGAGAACAAGTAGTAGAATCTGGAACTTCCCTTTTAAGATGAGCTCAAATGAATCCTCCAATGGCACGGACAGGTTTGAATGGACATTGTTCCATGAATTGATACCAAAGAGATTTAGCTCCTAGAAGACAAACTGATACGTTCCTCGATCAACACGTTTCGAGACACGTAGCACGTTTGCCCAAGGATCTAGCGAGGATGTCCAACGCTTGGAATTGCGGGGTCTAGAACCAAACGGACGACACGATATGATTCAAGACGGTAGACGACACTCCGATGAAGGTGAATACTCCAGGGGAATAGGTCGGTAGAACAATCTAGGACAGAACGCAAGACTGCTCAAAACCCTTGCCAAAGCAAGTAAAGGAATTGTAACTCTCGAATGTAAGAGAAAACAATGCTGAATTTTTATGATAAAACGACTACCTTAAAACCTTACAAAGCAAGCCTATTTATAGGCTAAAGTGACTAAAAACCCTAAGGAAATAATGACAAAGAGTTCGGCCATCTTGGTGTCCAAGATGGGCTGGCCCAATGAGCTATGAAGACACATTAATCCAATCTAACAAGTACTAAGGTTAAGGCCCTATAGGGCCGATCCTCTTGCAGGCTCACTTGGGTCTCCGTGGGCTTGGATCATGGTGTAAATGGCTTGATTGTCTCTCTCTAAGCCCTCAATATCTTTGTGCACTCCATGTTGGTCTTGGACTACTCGAACCAGGGCTTGGAGTGATTCTTTGAAGAGCTTGGCCCGTGCACGTGTGACTGGGCCCAATGGAACTCGAACTGGGTCGTTACGTGGGCCGAGACCCGTGCACACATCAGTCCCCTCCTCTTGAGAAGGATTTGCCCTCAAATCTGGATCCTCCTCGTCAAGAAATGGACTTAGGTCCGCAACGTTAAAGGTCGCACTAACATTGTATTCCCCAGGTAGCTCCAACTTGTATGCGTTGTCATTGACTTTTTGGAGTACCCGGAATGGTCCATCACCTCTGGGGGATAATTTGTTTTGACGTTGCTTGGGGAATCGCTCTTTTCTCAAGTGTAGCCACACCCAGTCTCCAGGCTCAAAAATCATCTTGCGGCGGTGCTTGTTGGCTTGCTGGATGTATTGCTGCGTGCGCTTCTCGATGTTTGCTCGCACAGCTTCATGTAACCTGCTCACAAAATCAGCTTTCTTGTTCCCATCTAAGCTTATGTGCTCAGAGGAAGGTAAAGGCACCAGATCAAGGGGGGTAAGGGGGTTGAAGCCATAAACAATCTCAAAGGGGGAATATTGTGTTGCACTATGCACGGTTCGATTGTAGGCAAATTCAACATGAGGTAAACACTCCTCCCAAGACTTAAGGTTCTTTTTAATCAAAGCCCGAAGTAAAGTGCCAAGTGTGCGATTGACAACTTCAGTTTGTCCATCGCTTTGAGGATGACTAGTGGTGGAGAATAATAACCTAGTGCCAAGTTTGGACCACAAAGTCTTCCAAAAGTAACTCAGGAACTTCACATCTCTGTCACTAACAATAGTCCGAGGCATACCATGCAGACGGACAATCTCTTTGAAGAATAAAGTAGCAATATGAGATGCATCGTCAGTTTTGTGACAAGGAATAAAATGTGCCATTTTAGAAAATCTATCAACTACCACAAATATGGAGTCATTACCCCTTGGTGATCTAGGCAAACCTAGCACAAAGTCCATAGACAAGTCAACCCAAGGATGGTGCGGGATAGGTAATGGGGTATACAAGCCATATGGATGTGTCTTAGACTTTGCCTTGTGACAGGTAGCGCATCTACCAACCATGCGTTCAACATCTCTACGCATATGAGGCCAGTAAAAGTGCTCTTGCAACATGGCCAGAGTCTTGGTGATGCCAAAGTGGCCCATGAGACCACCACTATGTGCCTCTCGAATCAAAAGATCACGAATGGAAGAGTTAGGTACACATAGTTTATCTACATGGAATAGAAATCCATCATGCAAGAAGTATTTTCCATGAGGGGCCTTAACACAAGCAACATAGGTATCACCAAAGTCATGATCATTTGTGTAGAGTTCCTTAACCATTTCGAACCCTAGTAACTTGGCATCCAGAAGAGCAAGCAACGAATGTCTACGTGATAATGCATCAGCCACTACATTCGTTTTGCCAGTCTTATACTTAATGACATAGGAAAAGGTGTCAATGAAGCTTACCCATTTGGCATGTCGCTTGCTTAACTTGGGTTGTCCCTTGAGATACTTCAATGACTCGTGATCAGTGTGGATCACGAACTCTCTAGGGCGAAGATAGTGTTGCCAAGTCTCCAAGGCCCTCACTAAAGCGTACAACTCCTTGTCGTATGTGGGGTAGTTTAATGCAGCTCCTCCCAGTTTCTCACTAAAGAAGGCACAAGGTCTCTTGTCTTGCATGAGGACTGCTCCAATACCTACACCAGAAGCATCACATTCAATTTCAAAAGTCGTGTGAAAATTTGGTAATGCTAACACAGGTGCATGTGTGAGTGTGTCCTTGAGGGCGTGAAATGCTCGTTCTTGTGAGTCGCCCCAGTGGAACTTGTTATCCTTCTTTGTAACGGCGGTCAATGGGGCGGTAATGGTGCTAAAATCTTTGACAAAGCGCCGGTAAAAGCCCGCCAATCCAAGAAAACTGCGTACGTCAGGGACGGATGTGGGAGTTGGCCATTGCTCGATGGCCTCAATCTTGGATTTGTCCACCTTGATACCCTGCGAACTTACCACAGCCTAAAAACACAAGCTCGTTAGTACAAAAGGTGCACTTCTTGAGGTTGGCGTACAGATGCGCCTGTCGAAGTGTCTCAAGAACTAATCTCACGTGCTCTAAGTGCTCATGCTCACTATGGCTATATATCAAGATGTCATCAAAGTAAACAATGACAAACTTGCCAATAAAATGTCTCAGCACATGGTTCATTAGTCGCATGAAGGTGCTAGGGGCATTAGTTAAGCCAAAAGGCATCACTAGCCACTCATAGAGACCATGTTTGGTTTTGAAGGCTGTTTTCCACTCGTCGCCCTCATTCATCCGAATTTGATGATAGCCACTCCTCAAGTCAATTTTGGTGAAAATTATGGCACCATCGAGTTCATCAAGCATATCATCAAGTCTAGGAATGGGATGACGATATTTGACAGTGATAGCGTTCACAGCCCGACAGTCAGTGCACATACGCCAAGTACCGTCCTTTTTGGGAACAAGTATCACAGGCACAGCGCAAGGACTTAGACTTTCCTTTACCCAACCCTTACCTAAGAGGCCATCAACTTGCCTTTGAAGCTCCTTGGTCTCCTCAGGGCCCATGCGGTAAGCAGGTTTGTTGGGCAATGGTGCTCCAGGAATGAGGTCGATCTGGTGTTCAATTCCCCGAATGGGTGGTAAGCCATCAGGGACCTCGTCAGGGAAAACATCCTCAAATTCCTGCAAAAGAGCAACTATGCTCGCAGGCAACGCCTTGTCGAGCTCAGCAACATCCAAGAGCACATGCTTGCAAATCATGAGAAGTATAGGCTGATTAGAGTTCACCACTTTTCTAACATCCTTAGCCTTAATAATCATGTTGTGCTTCCTAGTGGTAGGTGTGGTAGGTGGTTTGTCATGCATACCCCTAGGTGTGCTCCCTTGACCCTTGGTTGATGGCTCACTTGTAGAAGTGGGGCCTTGACCAGGGTCGTCCGCCTTTAGTTTCCTCTTTTGACGGTCCTGTTCACACTCCCTTTGCAATAGTAGTTGATCCTCATAAACTTGTGCAGGTGTAAGAGGTGTAAGGACCTTACGTTTGCCATCGTGCAAAAGTGTGTACTTATTTGCTCTTCCATCGAATGTGACGTGTTTGTCAAATTGCCAGGGCCTCCCCAGAATGATATGCGTAGCATGCATAGGCACAACGTCGCACAGGATGTCATCAGTGTATGTACCAATTGAAAAGGGAAGGCGGACCTGTTTGAAGACTCGTACCTCGCCATCCTCACTTAGCCACTGGAGGCGGTAAGGATTTGGATGCCTGGTAGTGGGGAGTCCTAAACTCTCATCCATTAGCAAACTGGCCACGTTTGTGCAACTCCCACCGTCGATGATGAGACTACACACCTTGTCGCCTACCTTACAACGGGTATAGAATAGGTTTTCGCGTTGTAGCTGCTCGTCCTCCTTAACGCGGGCGGTTAGCACTCGTCGTGCCACCAAGCAACCTACCTCTCCTCGTGTAGGCGAGCAAGCCTCCCCAGCTGCCTCTTCTTCCATGCAGTCGTCTTCGACCAGTTCGGGTATCTCCTCACATTCGTCATCATCAGACACGATTTCACCATGGTGAGTGATGAGCATGACCCGTTGGTTTGGGCACTGAGATTGAATATGGCCAAACCCTTGGCATTTGAAACACTTGATGTCCCTTCTCCGAGCCTTAGGAGTCTCATGCGGTGGCTTTGAAGTGGACCTGGATGCATCGGAAACCTTGTTAGGTGTAGAGTAGGCATTACGGTTAGAGGTGTTACCTTGGAATCGGTTAGAAGAGGTTGGTATCGCCGCACTTCCTACTTCGTGGGTCGCCCTTCGTGGTTGGTTGCCCCTCCATGAAGTGGTGTTAGAAGATTGGAAAGGACGTGTCCCTCGTCTTAGCTTTTTCCCCCGCTCGGCCTTGATAGCGAGTTCTAGAAGGTCGTGCATGTCCAAGTAATGTTGGAGCTCCAAGGCTTCTTGAAGGTCGGGATTGAGTCCTCTAAGAAACCGAGCCATCGTGGCTTCATTGTCCTCTTGAATGTTGGCCCTCATCATGGCCATCTCGATCTCTTTGTAGTAGTCTTCCACACTCATGTTGCCTTGAGTGAGAGTTTGAAGTTTAGAATGAAGATCGCGATTGTAGTAGCTAGGAACAAATCGTTTGCGCATTAGTGCCTTGAGTTCTCGCCAAGTCCGGACACGTGGTTCGCCCATCCTTCTCCTGTGGGTCCGTACTTGGTCCCACCAGACTAGTGCGTAGTCGGTGAACTCCACGGTGGCAACTTTAACCTTTTGTTCCTCGGTGTAATCGTAGCAGTCGAAGACCATCTCGATATGGCCTTCCCACTCCAAGTAAGCTTCAGGATCACTTTTGCCTTTGAATGCGGGGACTTGAATTTTAATCCCCTTGAGTTCGTTCTTAGGCGCGTCCCTTGTGGGCCTCTCGGGTCGCCCCTCATCCTCACTAGCGGAGTAGTCTTCGCCATTTGCCTCTTTGGTGCTGTGGTTACTCCGATTGTGGGATCTAGAACGAGAGCCTCGTGTGAGACTCCTAGACAACTCGTCAAAACGATTGTGTAATGTCTCCATTTGTTGTTCGCTGATCCGCCTTAGCTCATTCTTCATTGCGGCGAACAACAAGGAATGATCGGTGTTTGCTTGTTGCTCCATGTCTCGCTTGATGCCCCTGCAAAGGTTAGTAACAAGCAAAAGCAAAAGAAAGTGCAAATATAATCCTCACCTCACTCCCTTAGTATATCCCTCACGCTCGTGTGTAGTGCTCAATTCACTCTACGAAACTTACCAAGTACCTTTACCTGTTGGTCTAGGTAATTGAGGAATGTTGCGCGAGTCCCACAATTTGTCACCAACTTTTCCCACAAGAGTAAACAAGAGTGAAGGACACGGT
This sequence comes from Coffea eugenioides, assembly GCF_003713205.1. Classification (NCBI taxonomy): domain Eukaryota; kingdom Viridiplantae; phylum Streptophyta; class Magnoliopsida; order Gentianales; family Rubiaceae; genus Coffea; species Coffea eugenioides. Next base: position 36,310 of record NW_020863027.1, read on the forward strand.
TTGGATGAGATTGTGGTGAAGGAAGAACGGTTTTGGAAGTCTTAGGGCGGTAGACAGATTTGGAAAATATTGCCAAGAAAGGACACTCTAAGAATTCCTAAGATGTAGGAGTAGTTTCCTAAAATGTAGGAGAATATCCAAAAATGGAGGAGAAAAAACAGGAGATGTCCAAGGGCTATCCAAGTAGGTTATTTAGTCTCCTAAACTAAGTTGGAAAACAAGTTGGAGTTGGAAACTTCCTTTGAAGACCTTGCTTAAGGAACTTCCTAATTCTTCTCAAAACAGCTTGGTTTCTTCCCTCCTTCAACCGAAAATTTCCAGAATTCCTCCCTCTTATTCCCTTCCCAAAGTCGGCTAAGAGAAACCCTATAATCCCTCTTAAGCAGCCGCCCACTATGCTCACAACACAAACCAGAATTGGACCACTGAAATTTCCAGATTTCTTCCTTCTTGAACCCCTCCCAAGGTCGGCTATTGTCTCCTATTAAACCTCCCCTCACAGCCGCACACTTACCCAAGCAATTCGGCTCCCTCTCTACTCCAAGAACAAGAAATTCGCCCTCTCTCCTACAAGACAGGTTTGGTCCTTGTCACTCCAGAAATTCGGCTCCAATGGACTCCCAAGGGCATGCGAGTGATGTTACTCAAGAACCTCCCAAGAAATTCACTCCTCAATCAAGAAGACCACGTATGGATGCAAGATCTTACAAGAAACTTTTTATAAGAAAGGAAGTGCAAGTGTTCAAGGCTCAAGGTGATCAAGTTGTTCGAAGGGTGGTTCAAGTTTCCAAGACTCAAGATCAAGAACCCCAAGAAGAGGTTGGCCAAAACTTTTGAGTTTGTTTCCTTTTCTTTTTCTTTTGTTCGAATTTTCTGTTTGGGTACAAGCACGATGTAAACAAAACTGATCTTGGCAATAAAAGTCGACTTCCCCTTGCTTCTTGTTGTGCCACCCGATTGCTCTTCTTTCTTTTCCTTTCGATTCTATTTTTTTTTTTTTTTTAACTAGGCAAAAGAACTACACCTGGCCGAAAGGGTTCAAAACCCCGTTTTTGGTCAGGCCCTAATTTACTTCACCCAACAGCCCCAAAACTCCAAGATTTTATCAAGAACTTCCAAGAACTTCAAGATTAAATTCAAGAAACTCAAGAAACCTAAAACTCTTGTAGATTTCCTTCAAGATTCACAACTCCAACAAGTTTGATCCACAAATCAGTTTAGAAAACTAACTTAACAACTTAGATTAAACAATCAAACACTTGGACAGATTTGGCAACCACAAGAACCCTAGCCGCACAAAACCCTAGCCGGGGTTTTCCTTTTTTGTTTTTTTTTTCAGTTTCGGCTAGGACCACTTGCTGGGCAGAATGGTTGCAATTCGAGTACAAAATCTGGGCAGATTAGAACTAGCAACAACATATGCGACCGACCAGAAATTTGACGCGACCAAGAACAAGAACTAGCGGACAGAATTTTTCTTTGTTTTTTTTTTTTTTGGACAAGCGATGCAAACAGATTTTGTTTGTGTTTTTTTTTTTGACTAACAACGGACAGATTTGACCACGGACTCAACAACAAGAACAACGACCAGAATTTCTTGACAACACAAAGAAAGGAAACGGCACAACAAGCAACAATGCTAATGAACAGATTTTTTTTTTTTCGTAAGACAAGGCAGCGGAAAACAAGGAAAACTAAGACAAGACTACGGATATAACGAAAGATACCTCTACCAAAGCTCTGAAGCCAACTGATACGTTCCTCGATCAACACGTTTCGAGACACGTAGCACGTTTGCCCAAGGATCTAGCGAGGATGTCCAACGCTTGGAATTGCGAGGTCTAGAACCAAACGGACGACACGATATGATTCAAGACGGTAGGCGACACTCCGATAAAGGTGAATACTCCAGGGGAATAGGTCGGTAGAACAATCTAGGACAGAACGCAAGACTGCTCAAAACCCTTGCCAAAGCAAGTAAAGGAATTGTAACTCTCGAATGTAAGAGAAAACAATGCTGAATTTTTATGATAAAACGACTCCCTTAAAACCTTACAAAGCAAGCCTATTTATAGGCTAAAGTGACTAAAAACCCTAAGGAAATAATGACAAAGAGTTCGGCCATCTTGGTGTCCAAGATGGGCTGGCCCAATGAGCTATGAAGACACATTAATCCAATCTAACAAGTACTAAGGTTAAGGCCCTATAGGGCCGATCCTCTTGCAGGCTCACTTGGGTCTCCGTGGGCTTGGATCATGGTGTAAATGGCTTGATTGTCTCTCTCTAAGCCCTCAATATCTTTGTGCACTCCATGTTGGTCTTGGACTACTCGAACCAGGGCTTGGAGTGATTCTTTGAAGAGCTTGGCCCGTGCACGTGTGACTGGGCCCAATGGAACTCGAACTGGATCGTTACGTGGGCCGAGACCCGTGCACACATCACAAACCCCATGGAAACTCACTAAGTGTCCAAGTGACTTGGGAATGGAACATGCCATGACCAACTCTACTTGACTTTGTTTAAGCTGCACAAAAGAAGAGGTACTAAACAAAACACATGTTAGCCGGTTAGCAAACAAAATGTTCACACTTTCAGCCTTTGTACAACTCCTTCCTTTTACTCTTCACTAAGGCCAAATTATTCTTGCCTTTTCCCACTCTATTCTTCTCGGACCATTGCTCACTCATTGTACATGAGGTTTGATTTTCATTGTCTAGCTCATGTTCATGGCTCAGTTGTAACTCATTCATATTTGGCTCTTCAATCAACTAGGGACTAGGATGAATTTTCCCTTTATTACCACCGGTTGATACATGATTAAGTTGCTCCAAGTGGGAATCCAACACTTGGTTAAGTCTTTCCATCATAGAATCAACCAATGCTTTAGTCTGACTTCGGAATTCTTCCCTTGATTTACGAAGCGTTGACTCAATTCGAGAATTCTCAAACTCCTTGTCTTGATTGTCAAGACACTTCTTAGATGAATCTTGTTGGCTTGAGGTGGACCTCAATTTGGAGGCTTGGCGCAAACTTCTTTGCTCCTTCTCATATTCAGCACAATCTCGTTTATACCCTTCATATACACGCGAAGCACGATAACGTTCCATCTCCTCCCGAAACTCATGTTGTGAACTAGATTCCATGGAACTAGAGGGCTTGGGAGTAGGCCGCTTGGAACCCCTCCTCTTGAGAGGCTCATTCTCCAAGAATTCTTGGTTGTATGAGTAAGAGGCAACTCCCCTAGGCATGATTACGTGACCTGCAAAAATGGTTAGCAAGGAAAAAGAGATTCCTCACGACACAAAAGCTCACGTGTATGTGCTCATCACTCGTGTATCACTCAAAGCACTCAAATAAGCTTACCAAATTCCTTTACCTGTCGGATTGGGTAGTTGAGAAATGCCGCACAAAGTCCAACAATTGTCACCCAAACGTTCCACAAGAGTAAGCAAGGAAACAAGACACAAATGGAATGCAAAATGGATCAAGAAGGTACGATTTTGGAAGCTTCCTAGTGGCGGACAGAAAGGAGATTAGGCGCTAGTGTGAAAGGGATCCAACGAATTCCTAGCTTCCTAAAATGTAGGAGTGTGTCCAAGGGGAAATAATTGAGTTACCCAAGCTGTCTACTTGGTTTCCTAATTGATTTTGGAAACAAGTTAGTTTTTGGAAACCTTTAGAAAACCTTTTTCTTCTTGTAACAACTTTTAGTAACTTCCAAATTCCCTTCCAACATGAATTGCAAAACAGATTCGGTTCCAACAACAAGTCTTGCGCAAATCAGATTTGTTCACACACAATTCTTGTGCAAATCAATTTTGTTCACACACCATCCTTGCGCAAATCAGATTTTGTTCCCAACCAACAAGTCACACAAGTCGGTTGCAAGAAGGAATGTACAAATCAGAATTTTGCTTTCTTTCCAAAACAATTCGGTTGTCTCTCTCTTTCTTTTTCTCTTGCTTTGTTTTCTTGCCAACCGATTCTTTCTTTCTTCCATTTCTTTCGTTTCTATTTTTTTTTTTACTTATACGAACAGCTCAACACAACTTTGTGAGGCCCCAGTCCGTTCTTAAGTTTGATATTAGGTTATATCCATTATTTGTGCGGTAACATTTGGTTTTGGGACTACTTCGAAAACCCTAAGTTGGGGTTAGGATTGAAACCCTAGTTTTTGTTTCTGTATTAATTATAAGTTCGAGTGGTGATTAAAGTTAGTTATGCTAGTGTGTGTGTTAGTATAGGTAAGTATAGGATTTGATCTATTTTATATAGGTTAAGTGAGTTTAAAAGTTAGAAAACCCTAAGCTAGCAAAACCTTTAGTGTTATGATGTATTAGAAGTTTAAGTTGGGTTTAAAACCCTAATTTCACCCTTGACAAAAAGGTTGTTATTTAATTGCTTTTATGTGGGATAAAGTATGATTAAGTATAGGTGATTTAAGAAAGGAAAGTGATTAGTGAAGCAATTAAGTGTAATTACATGTTTTGGACTAAATTAAGTTATAACCTATGGAGTTAATTGAAAGCTTCTCAAATGTTTAAGGGCAAGAGTTGATTATATACAAAGTTGGAGAGTAAGGGCTAAAGAGTAAAATTGGGAGCTTTTATGTGATTGGTGGTGTTAGAAAATATCTCCCAAAGCTTTGACTAACATGTTATCATAGGATTTATAAGAGAAACAAAACAAAACAAAACAAAACAAAACAAAACAAAGAGAAAAAAAGATAGAGAGGGCCGAGAGAAAGAAAGAAAGAAAGGAGGAAAATCTCTTCCAAATCCAACTTCATCTAGCTTCCATCTTGGTCTTGGAGTTTAAGACAACATCTTGGGTACTTGATTGTTGAGGTTTGATCATCAACAAAGCTTGCTTGAAGGTAAATATCTCTCTCTTGGAAGTTAAAGATTAGTGATTAAGCTTTGAAGCCATGAAAGTGATGTTTTGTTATGATGATGAACTTGTGTGGTTTATGTAGTGATTATTGAGTAGTTCAATGGTTAATTTTAGTGATTTATTGCTGCTGGAATTTCGGTCAAGATAAGAAAGAATTAGGGTTTCATGTTAAACATGTTAGTTAGCTTTAATCTTGCGTTATTGAACTTGTTATGGTTGTGTTTGATGATGTATTTCATTTGTTTGGTGAGTGGGTGGTAGAAACTGATTTGGGGTTAAGAAACCCTAGGCTAAAGTGAGGAGTAATTGCTTGGTTAGGGTTAATTTGGTTAGGGTTTGTTGCACTAATGGTTAGATTAAGTTAATGAGTGCATATGAAGTTAAATTAGAAGGTGTAGATAATATGTGGTTAGTTTGTGGAAATGGTATGGTGCAATTTCGGATCATTGGAAGCCTTCATAGGAGCTGGTTTAGGGTGTGTATTTGGTGTGCATTTAGCTAGAAAACCTGCATAACAATCATAGAACGGACCATGCGTTTGCGACGTATAAAACCGACAAATCTGGAAAAATAGGGCAGCCAACACCTAAAATTGAGCTCCATTTTTCTTGATACTACATATTGATTCAGAGTTTTCTCAAAACATGAAAGTTGTAAATTTTGAAGTCCTTGTGGTGCCTGCAAAATTTCAGGTCAAACGGATCTATGTAACCTGAGTTATGGCCAAAATAGTTGCATCTAGTCTAAACTCAGAATTCTGCCGCGTTTCTTGTTTTAGCCTCTGACCATGTTCTGTCTGTTTTGATAATGTATGAACTGGGTATTGACCTCTTCATAAGAAATGTAGATCTTGGTCTTAGCTTCGAAATGGTATACAGTTCATCCAGATCCGAGTCCCGTAGCTTCAGTTATGACCAAAACAAGATCGGTTGTCAGAACTGCATTCGAATTTGGACAGTTCTGACAGGAATGTTTGGACCCATTTTTCCCCATACTCTGTATTGATTCAGCCTTTGGTCCAAACATGAAAGTTATAGCCTTATGAATGAGCTTTCTAACGCCTCTAGAATTTCTTGATTCCGATTTCTGAGTCGTGAGTTACGGTCTTTCAAACAGGGCCTGTTTGGTAACCCGAAATGAAATGGCTGGAACTATTTTGTGCATTTTTGACCAATACCTATTGAGATCTGGGTTGAGATGTCTAAATAAAAGTTGTAGCCCTTCCTCGTAGCTTCAAAACCGTGTCTCACCCACCTTGATCCGACATTCCTAGCCTAACTTTTGATCAAAACGGTTTGGGATGGCAAATCTGGCCGTTTCCGTTTCCGTTTCCGTGTCCGTCTCCATTTCCGTGTGCCGTTTCCGCACTTGCATGTGCCAATTTTGCCGTTTTACTTGAGTTATGCATGTTAGTGGCCGTTTGTGATATATTGTGATGCAATCTTCTATTTCAGACGGTGACGGGCTAGACGGTGCCGGTGGAGCCTACTAGCTGTATACGTGACGTGATCCTTGCATTTTTGCTATATGTACTTTTGGAGTAAGTATTCAGGTCGTTTATATGTATAAACTGCTTATATGTTTTGATGTGAATAAAAAGGGGGACTTAGGCGAGGGTGTACTTGATCACACTCAACCTAAACCCTAGTTTGTACCTATGTTTCTTTATGAGATGTGTATACATGAATTATTTTGGGTTTGAACCCCTTGAGCTTGTAGCTCGGGGTGACGTTTGTAAGTTGAGGTTGATCTTCCGACCTAGATGGACTATTCGAGCCGGTCAGGGCTTGGTCGAAGCCAGTCCAACTTAGTCTGAGGTCACCAAGTTTGTGAATCCGGTTCACCGAGAATGTGAACCAAGTTTGTGACCCGAGCTTGTGACTCAAGCTCAAGTTTGTGATTTCGTTCGCTCGAGCAAGTTTGTGAGGTGACTGGCCAGTGAGGGTGATAAGGTGTTAGGTAGGAGTACAAGTGGAGTTCTACGGACCTTATTTGTGGTCGACGGAGTGTCGGCAGGAGGTCACGCATGGCTAACGACTTGGCTTTGGAGCCAACCTGTATCCTTCATTTGTATTGTTATTTTTGCACTTGACTTGACATTTTGTGAAATAGTTGTTTATCTAAATGTGTAATTTATGATTTTACTCCTGTTTACTTACTAAGCATATAGCTTACCCCGTTTCCTTTGTTTTCCTTAGCAGGGGACGACGCGGGGAACTTCTTGGCACATTCACTAGTATAGTTAGGTTTGCTTGTAATAGTTGGACAATTAAGATGTTTGTTTTTGTTTTGGTGGTTCGTATAAGGACCCTCCTTAGGGTCTACTTTCTACTGGTTGTTATCATAATGTAATATAGTGGTTTGACTAGCTGCTTTTGGGGATGTAAATAGAACTCTTTCGGAGTTGGCTATTATGAATAGTACGCTTGTGGTTTATCTAGTTTTGTTTACCTAGCTTTTATTGCTTTAAGTTTTGAGTCCTGGCGCGTGCCAGACAGGCGGCCCGCCGATACCCTTGGGTTCGCCCTTGGGAGAAGTGGGGTCGTCACAAACTTGGCCGAATGGAGTAAATTTCCAGATTTGGTTCGGTCTTTACTTCACACCAAAACACAATCACACCTCAAGATCCTTCAAGAACTTCCAAGGTATATATCAAGAACTTCAAGAACTTCAAGGTTGTTATCAAGAAATTCAAGAGACCCTAGATTCTTGTAGGTTCTCACAAGATCCACAATTACCAACAAGTTTAATCAAAAGTACAATTTAGAAACACAAGTAAACAACTTGGATGACCTTCAAATGACTTGGACAAATTCGAACGAAAGAACCCTAGTGCGCGAAGGAAACCCTAGCCGCCACCAAGTTACTTTCTTGCCGCTCAAGCAAAGATTAGTCGACAAAGCAACTTTGTCGACTCAAACAGAATTTTGGATGCCACAAATGCGCACAAACCACGGCAGATTTGAGCGCACACGATACACACGAGTGCGGACAGACTCGGTGAACAACTAACGACCCACAACACAAAGGTGCACTACGGACCGAATTTTAAACCAAACGTCGGCTCAACTACGGTCAGATATCACGACAATGACTGGACACAAGAACGGACAGCATTCAATGATGCAACATGCGAGCAGAATTGCGGCCAGATGTGAACACAAATTCGGCCAGACACTTGACGCAACAAACAAGACTAAATGGACAGAATTTGTTGGACAATGAGACACAACAACTACTGACAGATTATATTGGAGTAACAATGAAACACTAACCAAACAGAAATTGACGAAACCAAGAGGAACAAGGTGTGGATAGAATTTGTTTTTTTTAACAAGGCAGCGGAAACAAAGGAATTCTAGACGACAAACAAAGACAAAAACAATGGATATAACGGAAGATACCTCCACCTAAGCTCTGAAGCCAACTGAAACGGTCCTCGATCAACACGTTTCGAGACACGTAGCACGTTTACCCAAGGATCTAGCGAGGTTGTCCAATATTTGGATTACGTAGCCTAAAACCAAGACGGACGACAAGACTTGATTGAAGGTGGTAGAACGACGACTCCAATCGAGGTGATTACTCAAGTGGATAGGTCGGATGAACAATCAAGGACGATCATGAGATTGCTCAAGAACCCTTGCCATTGCAAGTAATGGAATTGTACTCTCAAATGTAAGAGAAACAAAACAATGTTTATTATCATAAAACGGCTACCCTTAGCTTGTACACAAGGTGCCTTTTTATAGGCTAAAAACCTAGGGACCTAATCCATCTTGGTCAAGGATTGGCGGCCCATCTACTTAATCTAGAAAAGGAAATTCGGGGTATGTCTGGCACCATTTTTGCACAACCAAATGGACTACTAATTAAGCTAGCAATTCAACTAATGGCTTGATAAGCCCAACTAACAAACAACTAATAACAAACGACTAAAGGACTAACAATTTGGTCAACTCCATTAAGCTTCATTGACTTGGATCAATGTGTAGACAACTTCAAGCCCTCAATGTCTCTATGAAAGCCTTGAGTCAAGGCCGCCATCCATCTCGCCATCCGTGCACACATCAACAGTTAAACAAATACAATGGCCTTTGAACAAGTACCACCCCGACTATCCTTGGCAAAAACTATTAAAATAGTTTAAATCACTAGTTTAGTGATTGGCGGAGCCAGAAGTCTCTGCTACTTCCGTAAGATCATTTTCATTCCAGCACTAGGAGTTTTCTTCTCCATTTTCCTTCATTAAGTATCTTGTCATCACCACTTGTTCGACCAAGGTAACACACTTGGTCATCATTCCCTTAGTCCTTGATTATCCTCTCGAACTACCATAGTTTCCTCAAATAACCACCTCCGGTCCTCGATTACCGCTAACACCACGTTATTTGGGTATAAATGAGTCTTCTGGCAATTCCATGGAGTTCTAGTTCAATGAATTGGATTATCTCTCCAATGCTCCCTTAGGTCTTTCTCGATAACGGATCATCGGGAGGCGTCCTCGAGACGGCTCAATACCATCGTTACCTTCCATAACTTACAATTAAAATTAAAAGCTTAGATGGTTCCAAATATACTGAATAAACTAGATTCGATCATTTCGTACTATTCCCCATATGTCACACAAGATCAAGACTCCTTATCATCCACTAATTCAAACCTAGGTTCTAATTTTTATCCCTACAAGCGGTCACTTAACTTCCAAATCAGTTCCACAGTCCGGCATCCTAAATTTTTAAGCCTAGGATACATTACAAAGATCTGAAACCTAAGTTTTGATACTAAATGTGATGCCCCCACTTCTCCCAAGGGCGAACCCAAGGGTATCCGCGGGACGCCTGCCCAGCTCTCGTCAGGACTCAAGACAATTCAATTCAAACTTAACGGTACATACCAAATAATACAAGTCTAAAATGAAGAAAAGTCACATCTTTAACTGAATATCCAAATCTTACATCACGTTCTCAAAAGATACATCAAGTCCCAAAATACAACCATTAAAAGTCGACTAAACATTTACAACCAAGATTCCAATCAAAAGGATAACCTAGTCGGCTTTTTCAAAATCCAATCCACCTGTTAAGGAAAATAAATCTACGGGGTGAGTGAATGCTCGTGAGGCCAAGAAACACACATGCAGGCACATAATTCAAGTAGCAATCACCATTTAGCAAGTAAGACAGTAATATTCAAGTAATTAACAATTCGAGTGAGAAAAGTAAACAGAAACAATTCAAGGATATGGGAGCTCTCAGGAGCTAATTTCCACTTGCTTTGCCAATGTACGATCAATTACCTCCCCGCGATGACACTCCGTCAACCGTGTCAGTATTTAGTCCGTAGAAACTCCACTTACCCGTTCTCCGTCCACCATACATACCCCACCGGTCCCGAACTTCTATAAATGCACTACTATACGAGTAGGCCAAGCATGATCTCTCCAATAGATTAAGCTTTTAGTTTTCCTCATGGCTCACCAAGCTTCCCAACCAAGCCCTTGCCGGCTCAAATCGCGAGGTGGGCCGATAAGTTTGGCCGTCCCCTAGTTCAGTTGTGTATCGAGGAGATTCACTCCAACGATATGTATACAGTTCAGTTAAAGGTCGAGGAGATTCACTCCAACGACATATGCAGCCATACCATATAATTCAGCTCAATTCAGTTCAGGTAATTCAATTCAGTTCAGGCAATTTAATTTCATTCCATTTAAATGAGAACGAGTGCGATAAAGTACACACTCGACTCAGCAGTTATCAATTATTCAGTCCAATAGGAGCAATTCACATAATTGCAACAAAACATGCACTTGACACTCACCTAGTCAAAATAAGAGTGGTGCATAATCAAATATTTAGGCGTCCCTTGTGAGATCCTCTTAAAGGTCTCCTTGAGTGCCTGAGCAATTAATAATTGACTATCATACACCATTGTTTAAAAACCCCTAGTTAACAAGGGAGATTGTACACTTGTACAATCTAAGAAAATATCATGAAAGAGAGCCTTAATTACTCGTAAATCGAGACTCAAAAGTGGGGTTTAATAATACAAGAAAAAACTGATTTTCATCTTTGAAATCAAGTGTAAAACAGTTAAGCAATATCAAAGGGTAAATGGAGAGTTTCCAAAAACTCAATTCCCTTCAAGTTCAGAAATTCCAGATTTGAGGTGCAACCTTTGTAAATTCATATCTCACTCTCTGTAAGTTCAAAATTGGAAAACTTGGTACCGTTGGAAACTAGTTTCAAAGTACTAAAAGTTGCTAGATGATACTTTTCTAAGATTCAAAATAGAAGACACTCAAATTTTGGCCTAAAGGGGCTGACTTGGATTCCCAAGACAGTTTTAGCCTTAGTTTTCGGCGAACTTTGGAAATTCGGTAAAATTCACAGAAAATGAACTAGCCTTTGAAATTTGTATCTCAATTAGAATTCCAACCAAGGTTTAAAACACAACAAACGGAACTGAAATCGAAGTTTTGAGCATTGAGATATAGCAGCTCAAAGTTGGTCGCATTTTATAAACCGTTCAGTCATTTTCCAGATTTGAAAGGCTATCTTTGAAGTATTAGTTGGCCATAGAAATGGCATTGAAAATGCACCAAATTCGGTACACTAAATCTTCCACATATGAACCATATCTCTACCAAATTTCACGCAAAAAATCACGTGGAAAGACAATTAACAAAACGACTGAAGTTTGTGAAATTTTCAAAACAAATCTGCCTTCTCACGTTTCCTTCCCTTTTAAAAGCTTTGTTCCACACAATCAACCTCAATTAATTCAAATATTGAAACCAATGTTCCATAAATATCCAATAAGCAATTTAGAAGTAATTGACATTAAGGTTTTTGAAATATAACTTCCCAAATTAGATTTGACCATTCGGCCAAGAGAAAAGGAAAAGTCTTCCAGATTCGAAAAGCAACTTTGGGACATCATTTGTATATCGAAATGGTCTTAGATTGACACCAAAATTGGTACAATTCAACTTCCATATGAGGACTACTCCTCTACCAAATTTCATTTGAAAATTGACACGGGAAGGTAGTGAACCAAACTACCAAAGTTCAAGAAAATCCCAAGACCAATCTGTCTTTTGCTTTCTTCTTTCTTTTCAAACATTTTGCCCAATGAAAACGACTCAAATCTGGCTCATTTGTGAAACAAAAGTTTAAGAAACATCCAATATATATTTGGTAGGTGATTGACATCAAAATTTGCAAAACAACAAGTCCCAAGTCAAGCTAGGCCAATCGGCTAGCCAAAATTAGGGTTTTCTATCACTGGTGCAGTTCTGTAATTTGGCCACAACTCACTCAATTCAACTTGGAATTGAGCATGATTGGTGACGTTGGAAACTACATTCATAAGGCTACAATTCATCAGGAGAAATCATTTTGAAATTCAGTTCATAACTAGCTCAAATTCAAGCAACAAGCCTCAGCTCATCACTGACTCTCAAGCACAGCCATAAAACAGGACAGGTAACTTTGAAGAACTACTACGGCTCACTCAGTTCAAATCAAGGGATACATTTTATACCGTTAGAAAACTAGAAGTGTCTAGTTTCAAATGCCATAAATGGCACTTGATTTCGACGTCTGAGCAAAGAGTTATGATTGTTCAAAATTTACTGCCAGAGAGCCCCTGTTACCCGTTTTCCAGATTTGAAGATATTTCGAAAATACAACTTTTACTCAACCAAATCACATGATTTTTGGTGAAAATTTTCCATACATCCTACACATCATATCTACATCAGATTCAAGGTCATTTGAGCATCAAAATTTCGGATTAAAGCTTTGAGAAAAAACAGGCAGAATTTGGTTAACAGTCCAAGTGAAATTTCATTCGGTTTCCTTCAATTCTCTACCCATAACTAACTTAAACAAAACCAAAACAACTCAAACCAACCACTAAATCATCATATCAGTCCAATATATCCATTGTGGGATTTCATAGAGCCCACTCTGATACAGTCCTCGATCAACACGTTTCGAGACACGTAGCACGTTTGCCCAAGGATCTAGCGAGGTTGTCCAACGCTTGGATTGCAGGACCTAAAACCAAAACGGACGACACGAATTGATTGAAGGTGGTAGAATGATGACTCCAATTGAGGTGATTACTCTAATGGATAGGTCGGTAGAACAATCAAGGACCTTTGAGAGATTGCTCAAGAACCCTTGCCAAAAAGCAAGTAAAGGATTGAATGCTCTCAACAATGTGAAGAGAAACAAATCAGAATTTTATTATCATAAAATGCGTACCCTTTAACCGTACAAAGTTAGCCTTTATATAGGCTAAGGGGCTAATGAAACCCTAAGGGAAACAGGTAAGGAAGTTCGGGCACTCCTTGGACAAGGTGTGTGATACCCCGAATTTTAGAACAATATTTTTCCCTCTTTTTTTAAAATTTCGATTTATTTCTTTTGTTTTGTTTTAAAAACATTGTTTGTAAAACTAGACACTTTAAATTTAAATCAAAACCCTGGTTTTATTTGTGATGCAAAGGTTATTATTTAATTGAGTTTATGTATGACAATGCATATTTTATTATAGGTAATTATAATGGTTGGGTGGTTAGTAAATTAATGAGGTGTAATTAAGCTTGTGAATTTCATTAAGTTAGTGATCTATGGAGTTAATTGCAAAGATTAAAAGTTGTTGGGATCATAGTGTGAGGATTAGCAAAGGAAGTGTATTAGTAACCTTGAAGCTTCTAAGGTCTTCCTAAACTTAAATTTGATTGGTGGAGGAAAAGTAACCTTTGACCTTATCTTAAATATCTAAGATGTTAGTAAATGAGAAGAAAAACAAAGCAAAAACTAAGAGAAAATAGAGAGAGAGGGCCGAGAGCTTCTTGGAGAGGAAATAGCAGCCATAGTCTTCTTATCTTGGCTGAAAATTTTGACTAAGGAAAAGTTAAGGGAAAGATGTAGGATTTTGTTTCCTTGTCTTGCTCCAATTTCCCAACCGAGAGAGATATTTCTCCATTGCCTCCATTTTTGACCAAGTCCAAGTAGCATGCAAGTTGACTAAGCCAAAGTTATTCCTCCTTGTTTCTTTTCTTTAACTCAACCACCGAGAGAAAGAAAAACAAAGATAACCAAGACTGCTCACTTGTTTTGTCCCACCTTAGCCGAGAGAGAGTAGAGAGAGTTGAGAGGAAAAGGTTGTGCCTTGCACCCACCTTCCAGTCGAGAGAAAATTTGGGGAAAACAAAGAAATTTCCCTTGTTTTGTTTCCACTTCAGCCAAGAGGAACCAGCGAGAGAAAACTGAAAGGAAGCTTGAGTCTTGTTTCCATTTCCAGCTTGTTTGATCGAGTAGAAGGACCAAAACAGGGGAGTTAACTTCTAGCTTGTTTTAAAGGTAACATGACTTGGAACTTTAATTTCTTTCACATACTTTAGAGGGTTTTTGATGTATATTTCCTTGAGGTTGGATTGAAGTAGAAATTGGTTGTAAAGACTGGATTTATTGCTGGAAATTTCTGGAAAACCAATTATAGGAAACATATGTTATACATTTACCTTAAGTTTATAAGAGGTTTGGCTGAAGAAATCAAGATGAAAATACTGACCAAGTGCTAGAAATGCTCAATAGAAGCTGTTATGCAATATTGTTGAGCTAAGCTGAGATTTTCTGATTGTTTCTTATGTGCATGACTGATATACACTCTCTAGTTCACGTATATGGACATGAATGTTAGACTTTAGCTAAGAATGAACCTTGCTGAAGAAAATTTAGATTAAAGGCAAATTGGGTGCTGGAAAATTTCTGAGATGACCGAGGCTAAGCAGCTAGAATTTTAACGCTTGTAACTAGAATTTCCTTGAAGACTCGTGTTAGCAGAAGTATGAAATATATCTACTTCAGGTTTTATAGGATTATTAGCTGTGAAAGTCGTATATAAGTTGTTCTAGTTGCTATGCTGCACTCTTGGCTTTATTTTTAGATAACAATGGTGATTTTCTGAAGTAGAAGTCGTGTCAGATGCTTCAAAGAGAGAGCTGCTGAAAACCAATATACTACGGATTTGGGTGCCAATATATATGTCTCTTGGTTCCTTAGGTAGTGCTATTCAAGGACACAGTATATGATTAATTTCCATTTTAGATATATGACCAGGTTCCGTATAAGAATAATCGTAGTGAAGTTCAAATTTTCTCCTTTTATAAAACATGTCAATGTTTTGAGGAAGTGGGTATTTAAACTTTAGATTGCTATTAATTGGTGCAGTTAAGCTGCATGATGGTTGGCCTAGTCTGGTTGCTATTCATTGGTGCAGTGGAACAAAACCCAAACTACAAACAACTTAGAATCCTTGACTATTGAATAGAAAATGATTTAATCTTAGTCTACACATCTTAGAAAATTTTCAACTTGGAATATACGTATATCTTTGGTTTTTGTTGAAATTTGATGCTTAAATTATGTTAAAATTGCTGGTATGAATGTCATACTTAATGTATGGGTGGTTGGAATAAAAGTCTTGTGGTTTTAAAAGAGAAAAAGGAGTTTGTCACAAGTGAAATTGAGTTTCCAGATTTTCGGATTTCACTAACCAGTCTCAGTAAAATGCTTATATCTTGGTGTGGAAAAATCCGATTAAGGTGCCGTCAGTGGTATTTGAAACTAGACTTATGGGCCTTTGTTCTGTAAAAATTTTATATTTTTCATCCATGTGTACTGCTGTCCGTGACTCCTCAAAGTAGGCTGTCCTGCTTGAATGTCCTGTTTCTTCAAGAAAATAAAATTTTGACTTGGATCGAATATTTGGCCTATTTGTGATTTGAATCTTTGAAAAGTGTCTTCTGGGATGTGGTAGTACTAAAAATCTATTTTACAACGGTATAACATTTATAATTTTTTGACTTGTGGAACTCGAGTTATGAATTTTTAAAATTTACTGTTACTATTCATCTCAGTAGATTCCTGAAGCATAGAAACGGGCTTCTTGACTTTAAAACCTCGGACGGCCTACTTCCAACCTCTTACCTTGATTTTTCCACTTCCTTGACTTCAAATGTATCCCTATTGAACTTCTCTCGCTAATATATCTCTCCTTTCCTCAAAATTTTATACTTTTAACAAGTTACCTTAATTAAAGCGGTCAAGACTTGTACTTAGCTTTTAGCCACCATTTTTGAATTTCCAAGTGAATTGCCTTGTGTTTGGATGTTTTTGGAGCCCTAATTGAAGGGCTTTGTTTGTAACATTGCTTGTGTGTGTTTTGGGGGCTGAAATGAGAAAAATAATAAAGCCATAAATGGCTGGAAAATAGATAAACACAAAGGGCGTGCTGCCCAAATTTTCACTCAAAGGTTAGGCATATGTAACCGCAACTTGAGCGACGATTTGAGGTCAAGTTGGACTTGGATCACCTATGGTATCAAGGTATATAAGCTAAAATTTTGCCGGAACTCGTACCCTTAAAAAGTGAAAGTAGCGACCCTTTCAAAAGACGATTTTTCTGGTCTTTGATACCAAGTGCAACTGCTAAAGTTGAAACCACTTCTTGATCATAACTAAACGAGCGAGCATGAATTTTTCGAAATTTGATAAGTATCTTGAATACTACTTAAACGAGTTACATTTATTTGATTTTCTTGAAGCGAAACTCCTATGTTTCGAACTCTAGAGAGTTTTACATTCGTAAATGATATTTTATCGCAGATTTGAACTCCAACCAAGGAGTTGGACCTGAACGTGATTTTGAGAGGCACTAGACCTTTGGTGAATGCTTCCAAATACCTGATTGAACTGGACACTTGTTTTTCATACTTGACCAATGTGATTTAATGATCTGTAATTTATTTGATCGGGCAAGAGTGTACTTTATCGCACTTGCCCTAATATGAAATATACTTGTTTATTGTTGCAATTGACTTGATATACTTGTATTCAACTTGTAAGTGCTGTATGTACCACACTCAATGTGAGTAGGAGGTGCCTCTCATTCCCGTCTCCGTACTTTTATTCTAATTCAGTCGATTCGAGATGTTATTATCTCATCGAATCCTTGGGAACCCAAACCCCATTGGCTAGCTATTCGAGTCGAGCCGGCAAGGGTTTGGTCGATTAGATAACGAACCATGGGTATCTAGTGTTGTCAGGTGGAGTGTTATCTCCTCGACTAATCGGTATACTCGAGTATTACCACCAGTGTTTATTGAGGATTTTGGGCCCAGTAGGAGGTTTGAATGGTGGACGGAGAGTAGTGTAAGTGGTGCTCTACTGGATTGGTTTCTTTACTTGAAAGTTGACGGAGTGTCAACTATTACGTGATCAAGCTCCTGATGATGCAATGGGAATTTGGCTCTTGAGAGCCATCCGTATCCTTACACTTTGAGATGATTGTTACTTGTAGTGTTATTGTTTCTTTTAAAAAACTTTATACTCGTTCATTTTGAGATTTGTTACTTGAAGTGTTATTGCTCACTTTTATGAACTTTTCATACTCATTACTTTGCTACGTGATACTTGCACTTTTAAATAAGGGTCAACTTGCTATTTGGAGCCTCACTGGGCTTTTAGCTCATTCCACGCCATTTGTTATCCTTACAGGGGGTACGAGCGAGACATGAGACGTGTACAGATTAGCATAGTCTAGTTGTTTTGACTTTTGAATTGTACTCGCGCTATCACTCGACTAGGGTGATTTGTACTTGAATTGTATACATTTTAAAGTACGTTAGGTGTGTAGAAGCTTTGTATTTGGGATGAGTATCAATGTATATTATAAGTTTGAATTGTGGTGTTATTTATATTCCTATGGATGTACGTTATATTTTTGAGATACAAGCGAGTGAGTCCTGGCAAGAGTTGGGCAGGCGACTCGCTAAACCCTAGGGTACGCCCTAGGAGGAGGTGGGGCCGTCACAAGGTGGGCCGGCCCATGACTCAATAAAACAATCTAATCCAACTCTAAACAATTGAAACTTAGCACTAAACCTAAGGCCTAGTCGGCCATCCCACCTAGGGCCCACTTGATTTTTCATGGGCTTGGATCATCGTGTAGACAACTTGATTATCCCCTTCCAAGCTTTCAATGTCCCTATGGACTCCTTGTTGGTCTTGGATGTGACAGCCCCACCTCCCTCTAAGGCGAACCAAAGGGTTCGGCGGACCGCCTGCCCAGCTCTCGCCGGGACTCAGTCGATCACTACAGTCCTCAAATAAATTACAAGATAAATCTCAAATATACATCAAATGTTCCAATTTACATATCAAAAGCAAAGCGGAAACTAATTAATTGCACTAACAACTAAAACCTTAAAAGATCAACGCAATACAACTTTCCCGAATAAGACGAAGGTCCTCAGTTCTCATATAAATACAAGTACAATCGCAGTCTCAAATATTACACAAGATCGAACTAAAACTTCAACGGTACAGGAGATAATCCGACCATTCACATAGAACACTTTAATACCAATGCTTCCGTCGCTTCAAGTCCTGTGGAGGGGAATAAAATAGTTTTGGGGTGAGCTAAAAGCTCAGCGAGTAACCAGTAAAAGCAGTCATCAATCAGTTTCTCAATAATTCATTTCAATGATGTCATGAATCAGTAATCAAATATACGTTTATTGCTCTCGTGAGCCAGTGAACTCATTGCACTTAAACACCCAACACTCAAAATGATCATTTAACACTCACTCAGTAATAGGGAGCCCGTTGGTGCTCTAGATGAACAGTAAATAGTGGTAGAGACATTGGTGTTCAGCACAAGACTTCTCAAGAACTCATTGAAGCCAAATCATGTTATGAATTCACATGCAAGCACGCATGATATGCAATCGAGTAAATAATACAAGAAACGGTTCATAAATAGCGTTGGAAATAGTTTGAGGTCACTCACCTCCACGGCTCAGGAACCATCCGTCAAATATCATTGCCTTACACAAATCCAAGTCTTAGATCACAAACGCAAAGCAATCAAGCCCTTTTCAAAGTTCGGACAGTACTTCCCCTAAATTTCTTTAGTTTTCCAACCTACAAACAATCACCAAATCATATAGTACTTAACCCCAATTGCACCTACAGTTCATCAACGATAAAACATATCCAATTAGGGCCACAATTCCCCTTCAATCAAGCCAATTAGAAGCTTAAAGCCAACCATTAGAAAAACCACAAATAAAACCCTAGAAACCGGAAATTCACACCACAAATGGAAATTTTCCGCAACGATTGCATTTAACGCATACAAGCTCCAATTAACACTATCTCAATCCATCAATCCGAGCCAACTAATCCTAATCATATAAAATCAGAAAAATATCCAATAAATCAGAAAATTATCATAAACTCCTTCAACCCATTTAATACTCCACAATACAACACATTTAATCACCACAAACCACCAATTAACCAATATTAGAACAAAAGGGAACTTGTTTATCCAACTTACCTCAAATTCAAGAAAGCTATCAACTTAGAGCTTCCCATCCAAAATCAATCCATCAAAAGATTTAAACCACCCTAGTGAGCCCTTGTGTGAAATATCTTCTAAAACTATTGGTAAAATCTCAAGATTTAAAGAAGGAAATCAAAGGGGAAAAATGGAGTTTTTCCTCTCTTGTTTTCTCTCCAAAACAGCCGGCCAAGGAGGGTGGAAAATGAAGAGCAAAAGCAGCCAAAACAAGATATTTATCAAGGAAAACAGTTGGTCAAAAGTGGCTGCCGAAGCTGCCACGTCAGAATCCGGCCGAAATCTGGCCAGATTTCCGGCCGGATTCGAGGCAGTGGCCAAACTCTTTTTTTTTTTCAAAACTGCAAGGCAATCCGGCCAGTTTCTGGCCGGATTTGGCCCATTTCACTTTTTTCAAAATTCTTTCTTCTTTTCCAAATTCAAAAGCTGCGCTCCTTCGCTCGTCCAACCAAGATCTATGTAAAATGAAAACCCTCCTTCTTTCGGGGCATCACAATGGACATTTTGCACAAGGGCTTGGAGTGACTCCTTGAAGCTTTTGGCCCGTGCTCGTGTGATTGTGCCCAATGGAACTTGAACTGGGTGTCATTACTTGGGTTAAGATCCGTGCACACATCAGTCCCCTCCTTTGAGAAGGATTTGTCCTCAAATCTAGATGGGGATGAATGATACTAACAAGAGTTAGTAGTATGACACCTCAAATCGATAGTGTGCTTGGAGGTCAGCCACGTTGGGAACAAATGAAAGGTCACGAGCCAGGTTAAATGTTGTTTGGTCAACTTCATGAGGCTCTCAAACAAGGACATGCGCCAATGATACGTTCCTCGATCCACACGTTCGAGACACGTAGCACGTTTGGCCAAGGATCTAGCGAGGTTGTCCAACGCTTGGTTTGCGGAACCTAGAGTCAAACGGACGACACGATTTGACATAGGTGGTAGACGACACTCCGATGAAGGTGAATACTCCAGGGGAATAGGTCGGTAGAACAATCAAGGACGATCACGAGATTGCTCAAGAACCTTTGCCAATGCAAGTAACGGAATT
Source organism: Coffea eugenioides (assembly GCF_003713205.1). Taxonomy (NCBI): domain Eukaryota; kingdom Viridiplantae; phylum Streptophyta; class Magnoliopsida; order Gentianales; family Rubiaceae; genus Coffea; species Coffea eugenioides. Next base: position 56,692 of record NW_020863027.1, read on the forward strand.
GTACTCTCCATCTAAGAGAAACAAGAACAAGTTTATTATCATAAAACGGCTACCTTAAACCTTACAAAGCAAGCCTTTATATAGGCAAATACTAATGAAACCCTAAACCCTAATATCGAAAAGCTAGATGGTTGGCCACTCCTTGGACAAGGTGGGCCGATCCATGGACTCAATAAAGAAGGCCTAGTGGTTCGGCCATCCTTAGACAAAGGTGGGCCGAATCCATGGCTAACAAAAGGACTAATCTAAACTTAAGACTCCTAACACTAAGGCCTAATCGGCCATAGCCCACTTGGCTCTTCACGGGCTCTCTTCATGGGCTTGGATCATCGTGTAGACAACTGGGTTATCACCTTCTAAGTCTTCAATGTCTCGATGAACTCCTTGTTGGTCTTGAACATTCCGTACAAGGGCTTGGAGTGATTCCCTGAATTGCTTGGCCCGTGCACATGTGACTGGGCCCAGGTCCGTGCACACATCAGTCCCCTCCTCTTGAGAAGGATTTGTCCTCAAATCTGGATGGAGATGAATGATACTAATGAGAGTGGGTAGTGTGACACCCAAGTCTCCACATATTGGCCCTCTTAGATTGAAGGATACTTGCATATGTTATGATTAAGATAATTTGGTGCACATGTCTCTTAGTCAGCTTCAAAGGGTTCTCAAACAAGGACATTCTCCAAGGTAGGAAAGAACGTGTATAAGGCTTGTGAACGTTCCAGGTTGCAACCCAAAGCTCGCTAATTAGCCTTCGCACCCGGACATTCACATGCACTTCATAACGATGTTCATTGAAACTAGAAAAGCCTCGAACCTGGTTGTGCAAGGTGGTGTAATTCAGCCCTAGGCACTGAATCGGCGCAACTTGCCACTCTGGAGGTGGGACACTGAGCCACCCGTGTTGCACATCCATAGAAACACGAACCAGTGAGGTAAGAACAGCACTCGGATCTTGATTGACACCCTTGCGGGCATCACCCAACATAAGCGGCAGGAATGAAATGAAATTCACCCCATACGAATCACATGCATTCGCGCAACACGCAGCTGGAACAAGCATGAAATCAGGCTGCAACTCTTTAGTCGTAGTTGGAAAATTTTGGATAGCTTTACAATACTTCTCGTCAAAATAATGGGCTCGAATGACTCCTCCCATGGCGCGGACAGGTTTGAATGGAGATTGTTCCATGGATTGATACCAAAGAGATTTAGCTCCTAGGAGACAAACTCCATGGAAACTTGCAAAGTGTCCAAGTGACTTCGGAATGGAACATGCCATGACCAACTCTACTTGACTTTGTTTAATCTGCACAAAAGAAGAGGTACTAAACACAACACATGTTAGCTTGTTAGCAAACAAAACGTCCACACTTTCAACTTTTGCGAACATGGTCAACTCCTCCTCTTTACTCAGCAATAAGGCCAAATTATTCTTGCCTTTTCCCACTTCATTCTTCTTGGACATTTGTTCATTCATTGCACTTGAGTTCAGATTTTTATTGGCTAGCTCTTGTTCATGGCTCGGTGGCAACTCATTCGTACATGGCTCTTCAATCAACGAGGGACTAGACTGAATTTTCCCCTTATCACCACCAGTTGGCACATGGGTAAGTTGCTCCAAGTGTGAATCCAACACTTGGCTAAGTCTTTCCATCATATCATCAATCAATGTTTTAGTCCGACTCCGAAATTTATCCTTTGATTCACGAAGCTTTGCCTCAATTCGAGAGTTCGCGAACGCCTTGCCTTGATTGTCAAGGCACTTCGTAGATGAATCTTGTTTGCTTGAGGTTGATCTCAATTTAGATGTTCGGTGCAAACTTCTTTGCTCCTTCTCATACTCATCACAATCTTGTTTATACCTTTCATATACACACGAAGCACGGTGGCGTTCCATCTCCTCCCGGAGTGAATGATACTCACGTTGTGAACTGGATGGCATGGAACTAGAGTGCTTGGAGTAGGCCGCTTGGAACCCCTCCTCTTGAGAGGCTCATTCTCCAAGAATTCTTGGTTGTATGAGTAAGAGGCAACTCCCCTTGGCATGATTATGTGACCTGCAAAAATGGTTAGCAAAGAAAAGGAATTTTCCTCACGACACACAAGCTCACGTGTATGTACTCATCACTCGTGTATCACTCAAAGCACTCAAATAAGCTTATCAAAATTCCTTTACTTGTCGGACCGAGTAATTGAGAAATGCCGTAAAAATCCAGTAATTGTCACCAACTTCTTCCTCAAGAGTAATCACGAAGATGTAGGAGAAAGTGTAGGGAAGTGTTCCTAAAACTAGGAGAAAATATAGGAGAGTTTCCTAAAGTGGATGAGAGAATATAGGAGAGGTTTCTAAAGTGGATGAGAGAATATAGGAAAGGTCCTAAAAAATGGATGAGAGAATTTTAGGCAAGTTTCCTAAAAATGGATGGGAGAGTTTAGGAAGATTTCCTAAAAGTGGATGAGAGAATTTAGGAAAGTATCCAAAAAAATGGATGAGAGAGTTTAGGAAAATTTCCAAAAAATGGATGAGAGAATTTAGGAAAGTTTCCAAAAAAATTAGGAAAGTTTCCTAAAAATGGATGAGAGAATTTAGGAAAGGTTTCCTGGAATGGATGAGAGATTATAGGAAAGTTTCCTTGAATGGATGAGAGATTTATAGGAGAGTTTCCTAAAATGGATGAGAGAAAGTAGGCAAGTTTCCTAAAATGGATGAGAGAATGTAGGAGAGTGTTCCTAAAATATAGGAGAGAATATAGGAGAGTCTCCAAGTGAAAACAAAGAAACCCTAGCGCAAATAAAACCCTAGCCGCAAGTAGACACCCTAGCCGCAAGTAGAAAACCCTAGCCGTAAGGAAAACCCTAGCAAGAGAAGGAAACCCTAGCAAGATAAGGAAACCCTAGCAGCCGTCACGTTATTGTTCTTGCTGCCCAAGCGACAACCAACTAACGAGACAGAGTTGGGAGCAATGTTGAAACACCAACGACCAGAATTTTTTTGATGCAACAAACGACTCAACGCAAGAAACAAGTTGTGGACAGAAATTATCAACAAACTAGACACAACACAAAGGAGATAACACACCCAAAAGATTTTGTGTTCGGATGAACAGTACCAGGAACAGTGTCGGTGAACAGTGACGATGAACAGTGACGGTGAACAGTACGATGAACAGTGACGGTTTTTTTTTTTTTTTTTTTGTAGAACAAGGCAGGCACAAACGGACAGATTTGGACTCGACTTCAACAACAAACAATGACCAGAATTTTTTTTTTCTTTTTGAAACAAGTTGTAAACACGAACAGAATTTTTGTTTTTTGTTTAAACAAGGCAGCGGAAAAAATTAAGGAAATTAAGACAAACTACGGATATAACGGAAGATACCTCCACCAAAGCTCTGAAGCCAACTGATACGTTCCTCGATCCACACGTTCGAGACACGTAGCACGTTTGGCCAAGGATCTAGCGAGGTTGTCCAACGCTTGGTTTGCGGAACCTAGAGTCAAACGGACGACACGATTTGACATAGGTGGTAGACGACACTCCGATGAAGGTGAATACTCCAGGGGAATAGGTCGGTAGAACAATCAAGGACGATCACGAGATTGCTCAAGAACCCTTGCCAATGCAAGTAACGGAATTGTACTCTCCATCTAAGAGAAACAAGAACAAGTTTATTATCATAAAACGGCTACCTTAAACCTTACAAAGCAAGCCTTTATATAGGCAAATACTAATGAAACCCTAAACCCTAATATCGAAAAGCTAGATGGTTGGCCACTCCTTGGACAAGGTGGGCCGATCCATGGACTCAATAAAGAAGGCCTAGTGGTTCGGCCATCCTTAGACAAAGGTGGGCCGAATCCATGGCTAACAAAAGGACTAATCTAAACTTAAGACTCCTAACACTAAGGCCTAATCGGCCATAGCCCACTTGGCTCTTCACGGGCTCTCTTCATGGGCTTGGATCATCGTGTAGACAACTGGGTTATCACCTTCTAAGCCTTCAATGTCTCGATGAACTCCTTCTTGGTCTTGAACATTCCGTACAAGGGCTTGGAGTGATTCCCTGAATTGCTTGGCCCGTGGACATGTGACTGGGCCCAATGGAACTCGGATTGGGCCATTGCGTGGGCCAAGGTTCGTGCACACATCAGCCAAGATAGGAAAGAGCTTGTGTAAGGCTCGTGAAAATTCCAAGTAGCAATCCAAAGCTCTCTAATCAGCCTTCGGCCATGGATTGTCATATTGTCACCTACACAATAAATCTCATAGTTAGTGGTCATAGGCATACAATTGTGCAACAGCCTCCCATTCTCATGCACAGGATAAGGATCTTCATAGGAGCTAGAGAAATTCCGAATCGGGTTGTTCAAGGTGGTATGATTCTTCCCTGGTGGTCGCTGATTTGGCACAACTTGCCTATCTGGAGGTGGAATATTGAACCAATCGGGTTGCACGTCCCTAGAAGCACGAACCAGTGAGGTAAGGATAGCATTCGGAACTTGATTGACACACTTGTGTGCATTACCCAACATAAGCGGCAGTAATGAAGTGAAGTTCACTCCATACGAATCACATGCATTCGCGCAACATGCAGCTGGAACAAGCAGGAAATCAGGTTGCAACTCTTTAGTCATAGTTGGAAAATTTTGGACAGCTTTACAACCTACAAACACAAAATAACCTTCAACTTGAAACAATTCAGAAATCGGATAAAGAAAGAATGGGACATTATTAACTAAATGGTAAGAAGGTGTAGAATAAGATTTAAATGAGAAAACTCCCTTTGACACTTCAATATTCCTTCCACCAATTGATTCAACTGGAGATTCCAGTGCTAGTCCTTTACACTTCTCATCAACACCTACATAAGAGCAACAAGAGTTAGTGCTAGTAACATGCTCAAAATAAGGCAAAGGTGATGAATGAACCATAGGTAAAGAACAAGAAGTAGAATCTGGAATTTCACTTTTAAGATGAGCTCGAATGAATCCTCCAATGGCGCGGACAGATTTGAATGGACATTGTTCCATGAATTGATACCAAAGAGATTTAGTTCCTAGAAGACAAACTCCATGGAAACTCGCAAAGTGTCCAAGTGACTTCGGGATGGAACATGCCATGGAAACTCCTTTGAGATATTCTCGGATAGCCTTTCAGTTATGACATAGATCATCAAGAGCTAATAACACGGCCTATCTCATTTGGCCTGTTGTGAGATTAAGGATGGATCCATATTTATTATGGATGTATATTCCAGCTCCTTCAACAAGTGACTTTGGCAGAGAACTTATAAATCCTGTTTGAGATTGATATCTGCACCAAGAGTATAAAAAAGTTTAGTCATTCTTTTGAAATGCTTATTTATGTCTTTCCGATCGTAAGATAAACATTTCATCTGAAAAAACTCTTTTCTCTTAGTTTCTCGGCTTTCTTTGACATCTCCTATAAACATCAAATGAAGGATGTTTATATTTTCTGCAAAATATTGTCTGGTCAGGAAAGAGCAAAATGGTTTTCAAAATTTGATTTGAAATTTGGATTTTGGCAATTAGGAATTTATCCTGAAGATAGGCATAAAACTGGATTTTGCATTCCAAATCATCATTATCAATGGAAGGTGATGCCTTTTGGTCTCAAAACGGCACCATCACTTTTTCAGAAAGCCATGATAAAGATTTTCCAGCCTATCTTGCATACAGTACTCATCTATATTGATGATATTCTTCTTTTCAGCCATTCTTTGGATGAACATATCAGATTGCTTAATCAATTTCATGATTTGGTCAAGCAATATGGTATAATGATTTCTGAAAAGAAAATGATTTTGGCAACAAAAGAAATTTCATTTCTAGGAATGAAAATTTCTAATGGAACTTGTACACCTGAACAACATGTTGGACAATCTGTTAAAGATTTTCTAGAAGAAAATTTGTCAAAACAATAGGTACAACAATTCCTTGGTGTTGTCAACTATGTGAGGGAATTTATTCCCAAAGCTTCTAAGCATATTAGTCCTTTGACTAAAATGTTCAAGAAAGATCCTCCTCCTTGGGGATTGTCTCAAACCAAAGCAGTCCAAAAATTAAAGGAAACCCTCTTGGGTCTTCCTACTCTATTCATTCCTTCCACAGGAAAAAAGATTTTACAGACAGATGCCAGTGACAAGTACTGGGGAGCTATTTTACTTGAAGAAGATCTTAATGGACAAAGGCATTGTTGTGGTTTTGCTAGTGGAAGATTCAAGGTATCTGAACAACATTATCATTCCACTTTAAAAGTGGATAAGATTTCAAAATGAGATAAGCATGAAATTCTTGGAATTTTGCTTCCCATTTTCCAGCAGGAATATTGTCAATTGAAAATAATTGTATTCCTTTTGCTTTTGGAAAATCTTGTCTTGGAGGAGGCCTGTTGGTTGATGTTTCTCCCTCTGTTTCGGATTCCGGTTCTTCAACAACTTCAGAATTCATAAGAATAAGGGGAATCTTTTCCTTGTCCTCATTAGAGAATTCAGTTGAATCTGGAGATTCATATTTTGATTCAGATTCAGAAGATTGTGAAGTATCCTTAGAGCTTTCATCCTCAATATCTGAGCTTTGGGACTGGTCTGAAATAGTGTCAGCTTTGGAAGTAGTAAGGCAGGGAATCGAATCTTGATGAAGATCCTCTAGCATTGAAGATAAAGGATTTTCATAAACTTTAGTAGATTCAATGGCCTTTTGTTCCTGTTGAACAGAAAAAATAGGATTAGATTGTACTGTATACATCAAAGAAGTTTTTGGTGCAGCCTGTTTTTGCTTTCTCTGTCTTTCCTCTTCTTGCTTCTTTTGTTCAGCTTCAATTCTTTGATTTTCTTTTTCTTTCTTTGCTTGAGCTTTTTTATTTCTTCGATATTCTCGAAGAACTTCAGCAATATCAAAAGGTTTCTTTGAAGCTGGTTGTGGTTGATCTGGAAAGAAGACTGAAGGATTAGGAGTAGTAACATTTCCAAAATAAAAAGGGGTAGGCCAATTCCTCAAAGGAATTGCTCCAAACCCAGAACTTACCTGTGGAGGAGGTTCTGACGGTCCAACATCATATTTTGGAACTTCTCCTGTTTCTTTCAAAGTAGCAATTTGTCTTTGGAGAAACTTGGTCTCCTTTTCTTGATTTAAAACAAAATTTGCTAAAGAAGACGCATTTAAGGGTGACTCATATTTAAGACTAGCAAGCCTTTGTTCAAGAACACTAATCATTTTTTATACTTCTTCTTTTTGGGAATTTACTGAAGTATTCAAATGATTAACGGAAGTACCAAGTGTACTTACCTGTTGGGATACCTCTGAGACATTTTGGTGGATAGAGGTAAGAGCTGAAAAGTACCCGAGGCAAGATGCGCCAAGAAGGGGAACAGTAGTCCCACATCGAAGGTTGGTTAGGAGTGGCCACGGTACTTAAGTCAGGGAGAGGCTGGCCCTAACAGCTTAAGCTTTTAGGAGCAGTGCGGCTGGATCCCTGGCCCAGGCTACTTATGGTATCAGAGCCAGGCCTTCGGTGGGGGTGAAAAGTACCCGAGGCAGGATGCGCCAAGAAGGGGAACAGTAGTCCCACATCGAAGGTTGGTTAGGAGTGGCCACGGTACTTAAGTCAGGGGGAGGCTGGCCCTAACAGCTTAAGCTTTTAGGAGCAGTGCAGCTGGATCCCTGGCCCAGGCTACTTGTGGTATCAGAGCCATACCCTTGGGAGAAACAGTAACATTATTCTATCAATTTTATCATCTGTTATTTTGCATGAATATTGTGAATGAATATTATACTAATATGCAATGGTTAGAATTACATAGTAACTATAATGCTTGGTATGAACATATTCGTGATCGTATCTTTGAAGGTAATCATTGGTGTGCTTATGATAATTTTACTAAAGAAAATTGTTTGCTCTTTATAGATATTTATGAAAAAGACCAAAAAGATGCTGCTGAGGTTTTACATCCTATGACTTATACTATAGTTAGTAGACAAGTTAGAATTGATATGCTTTATCATCGTCTTTCTGTTATTGAACGAGAAGAGTTAGCCACACAAGAATCAGAAAAGAAAAAGAATAGTCGTGTTGTAATTACCCAAGCTCTTAAAGTTTTTCGTATTTAATATTTATGGCTTCATCTAGTTCATCTGCTGTATCTATGTCTAGTGGACTTTCATTAAATAAAACTAATAGTAGTAAATTAGATTATCTCTATGAAGTGTCTATTGAACCTGAGGTGGTTAATCCTACCTCGTTGCCTCTTATTAATCCTTATACTGTGTTTACTAAAAAGTCTTTCTCTCCTTCACGGGTTATTAAATCTTTAATACAATATCATCCGAAAGGAGTAAAGGAATATATTCAAGCTTCCAAAATCGATCAACATCCAATCCCTGCTACAAAAAAGGAACAGTTCATAACTCTGCATATTCCCGAAGATTTTCCTTTGCAGTGGAGACAACAAGGATATACCCACATACATTTTGGAGCAATAAGGATTTCCCTATCATTTCATGGAAGAAAATGACTCCCTGTAGTTGCTCGAGTAGCACTACTGGACACCAGATTTACACAATATCAGCATGCTTGTATTGCAACTGTGGAAACAACGTTAAATGCTGGAACTGTGTTTGTCACCCTTTTCCCTAATTTCAATATGTCTTTAGCAGAGCCTCATCTTCTTGATGCTCTCAAAGTACAGGTTCAAATTGTTGGTGTGGACCAAGTTCAAGATGCAATTGCAGCAACTCTTCATTACCATATGGTGTATAGAGTCCAGAATCATGCTCTTGATCTTAAGGTTCTTGGAAGTGAAGATGCTCTTCTTATTCAAGTGGATGAGAAGAATTCAACATCCTGCACGCATGTTCCAAGACAGATTTCTAAGTCAGACCTAGTCCAATTATTACCCAATAGTTGGATTACTGATTATGAGAGTCTACACACCCAGGCCAATGAACCTCTTGAGTCATCCAACTCAAAAATTGCAAAGACAATTGAAGGGAGAACTTCTATCTCTTTGATCATTCCCATTTGAAGTTTTCCTCAAAAGCACTTCCTTCTATTTTGCTTGCAGAAATTCCAATGGAACTGCCAACTCAAAAAAGCAAAGCATTGGGCTGCTATGAGGAAAATTGTCAGAAAGGTTTTCTCCAAGATATCATTGATCATTTTAATGATAATGGAGAAGCAGTCTATCATTTTCAGGATCCTATCTCAGGACATATTTATTTTGACACTTGTACGAGGTGTGAAGAATGTTATTGGGTAGAACAACTGGAGTTAGATGTTTCTAAACTTTCTTTAAAAAAGAAATCCAAACCAGTTGACCTGCAACCTTTTGAACCTCGACCTTGCAAGCCTGATCTAAAGCCACAAGACCCTGATACAGACAATTTCCAGACAGCACGTAGTAGTTTTAATGGTTATCAAATTCCTTCTTCATGGGTTTACCAAGTACCCAAAGAAGAAAAAATCTTGCATCCCTACTACCAAAAGTGTCTTGATATTCTAGATAAGGAAGCAAGAAACCAAACAAAGAAGATTCAGAAGGAATGCGAGCCATCACCCAAACTACTACCTAAGACACCAGAGATCAGCTCTCAACCTATTCCTTGTTTCATGTTCCAGGAAGCTGATTTCCCACCTTTGGAATCATTTGTTAAAACTGGTTCTAAACATACCCGAAAGATCCAAAATACTGCCCTTGTTATTCTACCAACTGAAGAATTTGCTACCACAGATATTTCTTATGAAATCCTCAATTGGCAGACAGAAAACTCCTTGGTACAAAATTCAGCTCTTACCTCTATCCACCAAAATGTCTCAGAGGTATCCCAACAGGTAAGTACACTTGGTACTTCTGTTAATCATTTGGATACTTCAGTAAATTCCCAAAAAGAAGAAGTATAAAAAATGATTAGTGTTCTTGAACAAAGGCTTGCTAGTCTTAAATATGAGTCACCCTTAAATGCGTCTTCTTTAGTAAATTTTGTTTTAAATCAAGAAAAGGAGACCAAGTTTCTCCAAAGACAAATTGCTACTTTGAAAGAAACAGGAGAAGTTCCAAAATATGATGTTGGACCGTCAGAACCTCCTCCACAGGTAAGTTCTGGGTTTGGAGCAATTCCTTTGAGGAATTGGCCTACCCCTTTTTATTTTGGAAATGTTACTACTCCTAATCCTTCAGTCTTCTTTCCAGATCAACCACAACCAGCTTCAAAGAAACCTTTTGATATTGCTGAAGTTTTTCGAGAATATCGAAGAAATAAAAAAGCTTAAGCTGTTAGGGCCAGCCTCCCCTTGACTTAAGTACCGTGGCCACTCCTAACCAACCTTCAATGTGGGACTACTGTTCCCCTTCTTGGAGCATCCTGCCTCGGGTACTTTTCAAGTAGCCTAGGCCAGGGATCCAGCCGCACTGCTCCTAAAAGCTTAAGCTGTTAGGGCCAGCCTCCCCCTGACTTAAGTACCGTGGCCACTCCTAACCAACCTTCGATGTGGGACTACTGTTCCCCTTCTTGGCGCATCCTGCCTCGGGTACTTTTCACCCCCACCGAAGGCCTGGCTCTGATACCACAAGTAGCCTGGGCCAGGGATCCAGCCGCACTGCTCCTAAAAGCTTAAGCTGTTAGGGCCAGCCTCTCCCTGACTTAAGTACCGTGGCCACTCCTAACCAACCTTCGATGTGGGACTACTGTTCCCCTTTTTGGCGCATCCTGCCTCGGGGACTTTTCACCCCCATCGAAGGCCTAATTTCAAAAATTTTGGTGTCAATTACCTACCAATTACCTATTAGATGTTTATAAGACCTTGGTTTCAAAAATGAACCGAATTGGGACTGATTTCATGGTGCAAAATGTTTGAAAAAGGAAAGAAAAACAAGAGGACAGATTTGCTTTGAGAATTTCCTAAACTTTGGTAGTTTTGTTAACTACCTTTCCACATGAGTTTTTGCATGAAATTTGATACAGGGGTAGTCTATATATATAGGTTTAAGTGTATCAAATTTAGTGTTATTCGATAACCTTTCGATATCCAAATAACGCTCCAAAGTTTGCTTTTCAAATCTGAAAAATTTCTGAACAGTGTACAAATTTCAGCTAACATTGAGCTGCTCTATCTCGATGCTCAAAACTCCGAATTTAGTTCCGTTTGTCCTGTTTGAAATTGTGTTAGGAATTCGTATTGTGTTACGAATTTCAAAGGCTAGTTTACTTTTTGTGAATTTTTCCGAATTTCCAAAGATTGCCGAAAAACATGGCTAAAACTGCCTTGCTTGTTCAGATCAGCCACTTTGAGTTGAAAATTGAATACCTTCCGTTTGGAATCATGGGAAAGTGTCTTCTAGGAACTTTTAGTACTCCGAACCATATTCCAACGGTGTAAAGTTTTCCAATTTTGGACCTACTGAGTGCAAGTTCTAATTTTTCTAAATTTGACATGCAAAACTGAAATTTTTTCGACTTGATGGAAAATGAGTTTTTGGAAACTTTTCCCTACTCTTTGATATTGATTGATTGTTTTAAACTCAATTCCATGAAGGAAATCAGTTTCTCTTGTGTTGTTAAATCCACACTTTTGAACCTCGATTTTTGAGTGATTAAAATTCTCTTTTGAGGTATTGACTAGCCTAAATAAGTGTACCTTCTTTCCTGGTTAATACGTGATTGTGAATGAAAGTACTTGTTAATCTTCAAGAGAATCTCGAAGCGGACGCCTAAAGACTTAATTGCTCGCTCACTCACATTTGTTTTGACTTGGTGAGTGTCAAGTGCATGACTTATTGCAATTATGAGAATTGCTTCTTATGGATTGAATGATTGATAATTGTTGAGTCGAGTGTGTACATTATCGCACTCGTTCTCTTTTAACTGATTGTATAACTGAATTGCTCATGACTGAATTGAAATTGATTGACTGGATGTTGTTTGGAGTGAATCTTTTCGACCTATAACTGAACTGGGGGATGCCTAAATCTCAATTGGCCGACCTTGCGACTTGAGCCAGCAAGGGCTTGGTCGAGAAGCTCAGTGAACCATGAGATAACTGTAAGCTTGATCTATTAAGAGATCTCGCTTGGCCTACTCGAGTATTAATGCTTTTTATAGAAGTGCGGGCCCAGGTGGTTGAAATGGTGGATGAAACTATGAAGAAAGTGGAGTTCTACGGACTTAATGCCAACCCGATTGACGGAGTGTCATCGCGGGGAGGTATTTGATCACAAGTGGAACCTAGCTCCTGAGAGCTCCTGTATCCTTATTTAATGTGTTTAATTGAAAATTGTGAATTGCTTGAATGTGACAGCTCTATTTCTCAGTTAAATGCTATTGCTACTTGAACTATATGTTTGCATGTTTTCCTGGCCTCACTGAGCGTTAGCTCATCCCATTAGATTTATTTTCCTTAGCAGGGACCGAGATGGAAAGAGTTATGGAGAAACCGACTTGAGATACTTTTGATTAGGGTTTGGAATGTATTTGACTAGACATCTTTTGAAAGTTGTATATTTTGGAAAAGTGGTTGTATTTTGAAACTTGTGATGTAAGATTTAATATTCATGTAAGGAAATGACTTCTTGTCTTTATTTCGACTTTCGTTATTAGTCATTATTCTTTAAGTTTGAACTGAAATTGTACTGAGTCCTGGCGAGAGTTGGACAGGCGTCCCGCCAATACTCTTTGGTTCGCCTTAGGGAGAAGTAGGGACGTCACACCCCTGGTCGGCTGACCTGGGCTACTTTTCCAGTTTTCTTTCTTTCTTCAAAACTCAAGTTTTACCTAATCAATTGAAATGATTTTTGAAAGATAATTTTTACACACACAATACAACATATAACAAGCATTTTAGCAGCCATTTGAGCAACAAAATTCGAAATCAAAGCAAGGGAACAAGACAGCAAATTTCGGTCAGCCCCCCTTAAATTCTTCAAGATTTCTCTCCACAACCAAGCCAATATTGTGACAACCCCACCTCCCCTTAGGGCTTACCCCAGGGTTTAGCGGACTGCCTATCCAGCTCTCGCCAGGACTCATTCACTCACGTTAAGAAAATAGGGTGCAACCTCAAGAATAAAAGAAATAACAGTTCCCAAGTTTGGAACATACAAATACATTCATTTCTATCTCAAACATCCATACAATCCCAAATGTATCACAAGATTTAAGTTCTCAATACATTCAACCCTAATTGATCGACTAGTGCGAGTACAATTGTAAAATTTCCAAAAACTAGACTATGCTAGCCTGTACCAGTTTTACACCTCCTCGCTCGTACCCTCTGTAAGGAAAACAAATGGCGTGGAATGAGTTAAAAGCCCAGTGAAGTTCCAAATAGCAAGTTGACCATTATTTAAAAGTTTACACATCAAAGTAGCAAAGTAACGAGCATAACCAGTCCATAAAAGTGAGCAATAACACTTCAAGTAGCAAATCTCAAAATGAGCGAGTGTAAAATTCTTTTCTAAAAGAAACAAAAACACTATTAATAACATTCAAAGTATAAGGATACAGATGGCTCTCAGGCGCCAATTTCCCATTGCTTCACCAGAGCTCGATCAAGTATTAGTTGACACTCCGTCAACCTTCAAGTAAAGTAACCAATCCAATAGTGCTTCGCTTAACACCAATCCGTCCACCATTTAATACTCGAGTATACCGATTAGTCGAGGAGGTATCACTCCACTCGACAAAACAAGAGACCCATGGTTCATTATCTAATCGACCAAGTCCTTGCCGGCTCGACTCGATTAACTAGCTAGTGGGATTTGGGTTCCTAAGTAGTCACTATAGTCGATGACCAATCAACTTAGTCAAGAGAAAAGTACGGAGACGGAAATGAGAGGTACCTCCCACTCGTATCGAGTGTGGTACATACTGCCGTTCAACACTTACAAATCAGGCACAAGTACAAATACAAGTACAGGTCAATGCAAATCAAGTCACTTGTATAAGCATGATGAGATATCAAGTGATTAGTTAAGTTAGGTCAAGTGCGATAAAGTACACACTTGCCCGACCAAACCAAGCAAATCTTATCCGATCACGTTGGTAAAGCATTTAATCAAGTATCAAGTTCAATCATGTTTTTGGAAGCACTCACCAAAGGTCTAGTGCTTTTCAAAATCACATTCAGGTCCAACTCCTTGGTTGGAGTCCAAATCTGTCATAAAATATCATTTAAAAATGTTAAACTCTCTAGAGTTTGAAACGTAGGAGTTTCGCTTCAAAAAATCAAATAAATGAAACTCATTTAAGTAGTATTCATTTTGCTTATCACACCCTATATTGTTTTCACTTTATGATTTGAAAATGCTTTTATCAAAGTTTATAGCTACTTTATTTTGCTTATACTTCTATAGGCTATTGTCCAAAAGAGGTATGGAGGGTAGGCGAAGTCAAGAACGTGGGACTACCTGAGGACGCGGTTCTTGCCGTGGCCGTGGGGCTAGACAGGCACAAGAACCAGTACAAGAATCGAGAGAGGTGAGAGGTGAAACGGTTGAACCACAACCTGGACCCCGAGCTGAAGGGGGGACCAGGTAGCAACGACAATTCAGCAAATGACCAATATACTTACTCGACTAGTACAGCAGCAGGGTCAAGCCCTTGTTAATCAACTCAGGGATCCTGAAATGGGGCAAGATAGGGCTCTAGAGAGATTTCAAAAGTTTTCTCCTCCTAAGTTTCTTGGAGCATTGGACCCTGAGGTAGCTGAGAGGTGGTTAGAGACGATGATCAATATTTTTGCTGCCTTAAACTATACGGAGGATAGGCAGATGAATTTCATTGTATTTCAATTTGAGGGACCAGCTAGAGCCTGGTGGAACGTAATTCAGGCTAAATGGGAGAGAGAGGGGACTGCATGGACCTCGTTGAACTTCATAAAGGAGTTTAATGAGAAGTATCTTCCACCGATAGTCCAAGAGAAGAGGGAGGATAATTTTGTTAAACTCTGTTAGGGAACCCAAAGTGTATATGAGTATGAGACTCAATTCACTAAACTATCCAAGTTTGCTCCCGAATTAATAGCTACGGAGCAAAGGAGGGTAAGGAGGTTTGTACAGGGACTAAATGTGGAAATACAGGAGGCCTTGGCGGCGACATAAATTAATACTTTTACGGAATTTCTGGAGAAAACCCAGAGAATAGAAATTGTCAGGGCACAAGTAAGGGCTTTTCATGCAAAAAGGAAAGGTGCGCCTGGTGGAAGTCAAGGGCAGGAACAAGGTGATCTAGGTATGCCACCCCCTCTAAGGTGGGTCGAGGAGATGGTGGTGAGCAAATTTCGAGGACACCTAAGGAAGTTACTGTTAGAGGAACCCCAAGTGGAAGGGAACAAGCAAGAGGTGCCTCGCAGGGAGGTCAGACCTCAGCTCCTCGAGTAACTTGTGGGTACTGTGGGAAACCTAACCATACCGAGGATAATTGCTGGAGAAAAACTCGAAAGTGCTTAAGGTGTGGAAGTACTGAGTATCAGATTGCCAATTGCCCCCTGATTAGTGATGCTCAGGCGGCTGGCAAATCAAGCTCTAAACAACCGAATGTAGGAGGGGATAAACCCAGAGTACCAGCAAGAGTGTATGCCTTAGACCACCAAGGTACGATTCATGTTTTCCATTGTCTGGCTAAAAGTTTGAATTTCGAGGACGAAATTCTTTTAAGGGGAAGAGAGTGTGACGACTGGAAAATTCGCTCATATTTTCTTAAAATTCCCTCTTATTTTGAATAAATTACTTTATAATAGCTTTACTACTCATTTACTTCCTCAAATAGTTGTAATAAACCATAGAATCAAGAGTTTCATCTTTAGTTTTATAGTTAGCGTAAGTTAGGATTTTTGCTTATTTCAATAGTGTGATTAGTTGGTGAGGTGTGTGTACTAAATTTGGTGGTTAAGAGTGAACTTTAGATAAGAGAAAGTGTGTAATTACAAGTACTAATAATAAGTTAGTAAATCATAAGTGAAAACCCTAGTATGGGCAAATTAATGAAAAATGGTTCGAACTGACGTGCACCGTTTGCTAACGATTGAGTGCACCACTTGAACACCACTGAGCATAACTAGTCCATAAAAGTGAGCAATAACACTTCAAGTAGCAAATCTCAAAATGAGAGAGTGTAAAATTCTTTTCTAAAAGAAACAAAAACACTACGAATAACAATCAAAATATAAGGATACAGATGGCTCTCAGGAGCCAATTTCCCGTTGCTTCACCAGAGTTTGATCAAGCATTAGTTGACACTCAGTCGACCTTCAAGTAAAGTAACCAATCTAATAGTGATTCGTTTAACACCAATCCGTCCACCATTTAACCCCCTTACCGGGTCCGAACACCAACTAAACACTGGTGGTAATACTCGAGTATACCGATTAGTCAAAAGGGTATTACTCCACTCGACAAAACAAGAGACCCATGGTTCGTTATCTAATCGACCAAGCCCTTGTCGGCTCGACTCGATTAACTAGCCAGTGGGGTTTGGGTTCCCAAGTAGTCACTATAGTCGATGACCAATCGACTTAGTCAAGAGAAAAGTACGGAGACGGAAATGAGAGGTACCTCCCACTCATATCGAGTGTGGTACATACTGCCGCTCAGCACTTACAAATCAAGCACAAGTACAAATACAAGTACAGGTCAATGCAAATCAAGTCACTTGTACAAGTATGAATGAGATATCAAGTGATTAGTTAAGTTAGGTCAAGTGCGATAAAGTACATACTTGCCCGACCAAACCAAGCAAATCTAATCTGATCACATTGGTAAAGAATTTAATCAAGTATCAAGTTCAATCATGTATTTGGAAGCACTCACCAAAGGTCTGGGGCTTTTCAAAATTACGTTCAGGTCCAACTCCTTGGTTGGAGTCCAAATCTGTGATAAAATATCATTTAAGAATGTAAAACTCTCTAGAGTTCGAAACATAGGAGTTTCTCTTCAGAAAATCAAATAAATGAAACTCATTTAAGTAGTATTCATTTTGCTTATCACACCCTAGAAAACTCATGCTCGCTCTTTTAGTTTTGGAAGCGGTTAAAACGTTTAAGTTCGTAAAGTGGCTAAAAGACGAGGAAAACATATTCCAAATGGTCGCTACTTTCATTTTTCCAAGGGTACGAGTTTCGGCCAAATTTTAGCTTATATACCTCTACGAAAGAAAACTCGAATACCATAGACAATCCAAGTTCAATTTGACCTCAAATCTTTGATCAAGTCGCGAGTACACACGCTTAACCATCGAGTGAAAATTTGGGTGGCATGCCCTTTTGTATTTAGCTATTTTCCAGCCATTTATGGCTTCATTATTTTTCTCAATTCAGCCCAAATTCACACATAAGCAATCTTAACACAATAGCCTTTCAACTAGGCTCAATTTCATCCAAACACAATGATGTGTGCACAGACCTTAGCCCCAAGTAATGACCCAGTTTGAGTTCCATTGGGCCCAGTCACACGAGCACGGGCCAAACACTTCAAGGAGTCACTCCAAGCCCTTGTGCGAAATGTCCAAGACCAACAAGGAGCCCATAGGGACATTGAAGGCTTGGAAGGGGATAATCAAATTGTCTATACGATGATCCAACCCCATGAAGAATCAAGTGGGCCTCCAAGTGGGATAGCCGACTAGGCCTTGGGCCTTAGTGCTAGGTTTCAATTGCTTTGAGTTAGATTAGATTGTTTTAGAGCAAATTATCCAGTTGGCCACTAAATTTTTGCAATCGTCGAATTTTGGTCACTCAATTATTAAAAGTCTGGTTTTGGCCACTAAAATATATAAAGTTAAGATATGAAGCCATTCTGTTGGATTTACCCGTTAAGTTCGTCGATATGTTCGTCCGTGCGATTTCCAAGACAAAAGGCAGGGTTAATTTAGGAAGTTCAACATAACATTCAATGCTTCTCTCAAAAATTGTCGTTCTTCTTCCTGCCCCTCTTCAAATCTTCGTCAGACCCTTTTCATCCACCGCAGGCATCACTCCTTCAACGCCACCAGTAGATTTCCGAGCGTCAAATTCTTCGCTGTACCTGCAAATGCCAAGACCGCCATCCTGGAGAAGTCGTTCTACTTTAAAAGCCAAAGGGGTAATTTTATACCCTGCGTCAAAACCTTTGTGGGGTGACCCATCATTTAAATCTAGAAATTGTTATGGGACCTTCGCAGCATAATCTACAATGGCAGATAGATCTGAAGATTGAGTGGTGCCCACCTGGATTATTATGGCATACACTTGTACCTTTTTATGGTGGACTGGGAAAGAAATGTGTACAAGTTTCAAGGTACTAAGCTTCTGCATCTGTTTTTTCCATTCTTGTTTCTTCCATCTGGACTTTGGATGTGGCTGCCGATGCAAGGAGGGGCATGGATAAAGCTTGAAATCAGTTTCCTGTCTGGAAAATGCTTGTCAAAAATTAGGATAATTCAGGAAGAATAAAATGAAGGATTTGGCCAGAATTAGAATTATTTTTGTCTTTTAACCTTTCTGATCTAATTCTGATTAGAATTTTTCCAAACCTTTCCGATCAATTCTAATTAAACTGCATCTTGGGTTGCAATAGCATCTTCCAGGGATAAAAATGATTTCTCGATTCTCCACCATGCTAATGGACCAACGACCTGTCTGTATGGAAAGGTCGAGTCGAGTGGTTGAAAAAGGAAAAAAAAAAGTGAAAACTAGAGTAGTCCCTGTAGCAGATGCGAACGAGTTCATGGGCCTTGAGCTCCAAATGTTATACTGCATTATGTCGATCGCCGGAGCTTCGCTCTCCAAGTGGGCTTCTTCCATTTCCTTCTCTCTCGTAGTTTCTCGGGTACTCGTTTATACAATAAGAAGAAGAAGAAGTGCTATGTTGAACTTCCTAAATTAACCCTGTCTTTTGTCTTGAAAATCGCGTGGATAGACAAATCGGTGAACTTAACGGCTAAATCTAACAGAATGGTCTCGCGTCCTAACTTTATACATTTTAGTGGCCAAAACCAGACTTTTAATAGTTGAGTGACTAAAACTCGACGATTGCAAAAGTTTAATGGCCAATCGGATAATTTGCTCATTGTTTTATTGAGTCATGGGTCGGCCTACCTTGTCCAAGGAGTGGCCGAACCTCCTTTCCTATTTTCCTTAGGGTTTCATTAGTCCCTTAGCCTATATAAAGGCTTACTTTGTACGGTTAAATGGTACACAATTTTCATAATAAAATTCTGGTTTGTTTCTCTTCAAATTATTGAGAGCATTCGATCCTTTCACTTGCTTAGGCAAGGGTTCTTGAGCAATCTTGTGCTTGTCCTTGATTGTTCTATCGACCTATCCACTAGAGTAATCACCTCTGTTGGAGTCGTCGTTCTTCTACCCTTCAACCAATCCGTGTCGTCCGTTTTGGTTTTAGGTCTCGCAATCCAAGCATTGGATAACCTCGGTAGATCCTTGGGCAATCGTGCTATGAGTCTCGAACGTGTTGATCGAGGACCGTATCAGTTGGCTTCAGAGCTTAGGTGGAGGTATCTTTCGTTATATCCTTGTTTTTCGTAGTTGTGTCGTAGGGTTTTTGTGTTTTGTCTGCTGCCTTGTTAATAAAAAAAAAATGACACTGTTCACTGACACTGTTCATCGTTACTGTTCACCGACACTGCTCACGTTACTTTCATTCGAACACAAAATCTGTTGGTGTGTTATCCCTTTTGTGTTTGTGTCTAGTTTGTCGATAATTTTTGTCCAAAATTTGCCGTAAGGTTGTGTTCCCAAATCTGTCTTGGTCGTTAGTCATCACTTGAGCAACAAGAAAACAAATGGGGCGGCGGCTAGGGTTTCTACTTGCGGCTAGGGTTTCATTTGCGCTAGGGTTTCTTTGTTTCAAATCTGTCCAAGTATTGCTTGCTTCGTCCAAGTTGTTTACTTAATTTTCAAAACTGATTTTTGGTAAACCTAGTTGGTGGTTTGTGAATCTTGAGAGAATCTACAAGACTTAAGGGCCTTTTGAATTTCTTGTTTACCAACTTGAAGTTCTTGAAATTCTTGACAAGTATCTTGGAAGTTCTTGAGGGAAGTCGAATATTGTTGCATGTCTTAAGCCGAAACCAAATCTGGAATTGTTTCTTTTGGCCAAGTGCCTTGGTTGTTCGTCGTTTGAGTTCAAAAAAAAAAAGAAAAAAGAAAAGAGAGGGGCGCCTTCGGTTGCCAAGAAAAAGAAGGGAAAGTTGAACTTTATTGCGACACCCATTTCTTACATCGTGATTTATACTCCAAAACAGAGAAAAAAAATTCAAACCAAAAGCAAAGGAATTCAAAAGTTTTGACCCACCTCTTCTTGAAAGTCTTGGTTCTTGGAAACTTGTACCACCTTTCGAATAATCTGATCACCTTGTGTCTTGGAAACTTGTACCACCCTTCGAATAAACATCTTTTTATACTCTCTTGCGGTGGTGAAGGGCTTCCTTGGTTTGGGAGTAAAATTATTGGGAAATTCTTGAGCAGCCCGTTGGGGGGAAGCTTGAGTGACATTGCTTGCATCTTCTTGAGATGCCATCTTCTTGCCTTGACCAATAGCCGAATTATCTTGAGCACTAAGACCAGAAATTCTGAATTGCACTTGTGTGGTGTGTGAGTTCGGATTGTGCGGTGGGCAAGGGGCTGAACCTGATTTATAATCCTTCTTAGATTAGGGTTTGGAAGTTTCTTAAAAATTGTTTCCAAGAGGAAAAGGATTTTCTAAAGGTTTCCAAAACTAACTTGCTTTCGAAAGTCAATTAGGAAACTAAGTAAAGCACTTGGATAACTCTTTTCTCACTTGGATACTCTCCTGCATTTTAGGAACACTCTCCTACATTCTTTCCTACATTTAGGAACACCTTCCTACATTCTAGGAACACACTCCTACATTTTAGGAAACTAGGTTTTCATTGAGATTCCATTCACACTAGCACATTACTCAAATCTGTCCGCCACTTGGAACCTTCCAAAGGGCGCGTGTATTCCATTCTTTTCACCTCCAATTCATGTCTTGTTACTTCAATACTCCTGTGGAAACGGTTGGTGACATTTATTGGACTTGTGCGGCATTTCTCAACACCTAATCCAACAGGTAAAGGTATTTGGTAAGATCATTAGAGTCTTTTGAGTGACAAATACGAGAGTTGAGTGATACACGAGTGATGAACACATACACGTAAGCTTGTGAGTCATGAGAAATCTCTTTTTCTTTGCTAACCATTCTGGCAGGTCACGTAAACATGCTTAGGGGAGTTGCCTCTTACTCATACAACCAAGAATTCTTGGAGAATAAGCCTCTCAAGAGGAGGGGTTCCAAATGGCCTACTCCCAAGCACTCTAGTTCCATGGAATCTAGTTCACAACATGGGTTTTGTTCACTCCGGGAGGAGATGGAACGTTACCGTGCTTCGTATGTATATGAAAGGTATAAACGAGATTGCGATGAGTATGAGAAGGAGCAAAGAAGTTTGTGCAGAGCATCTAAATCGAGGTCAACCTCAAGCAAACAAGATTCATCTAAGAAGTGTCTTGACAATCAAGACAAGGAGTTTGAGAATTCTCGAATTGAGTCAAAGCTTCGTGAATCAAAGGATGAATTTCGAAGTCGGACTAAAGCATTGGTTGATTCTATGATGGACAGACTTAGCCAAGTGCTGGATTCCCACTTGGAGCAACTTAATCATGTGTCAACCGGTGGTAATAAAGGAAAAATTCATCCTAGTCCCCCATTGATTGAAGGGCCATATATGAATGAGTTGCAGCCGAGCCATGAACATGAGCTAGACAATGAAAATCCAAACTTAAGTGCAATGAATGAACAATGGTCTGAGAAGAATGGAGTGGGAAAAGGCAAGAATAATTTGGCCTTATTGACGAGTAAAGAGGAGGAGTTGGCCATGTTCGCAAAAGTTGAAAGTGTGGATGTTTTGTTTGCTAACAAGCTAACATGTGTTTTGTTTAGTACCTCTTCTTTTGTGCAGATTAAACAAAGTCAAGTAAAGTTGGTCATGACATGTTCCATTCCCAAGTCACTTGGACACTTTACGAGTTTCCATGGAGTTTGTCTTCTAGGAGCTAACTCTCTTTGGTCTCAATTCATGGAACCATGTCAACTCAAACATGTCCACACTATTGGGGGATTGATTCGAGCTCATCTTAAAGGGGGAATTCTAGATTTCACTTCTTGTTCTTTATCCATGGGTCACTCATAATTTTTGGCTTATTTTGAGCATGTTACTCGTCCTAAATCTTGTCGTTCCTATGTAGATTTTGATGAGAAGTGTAGAGAACCCGCACTAGATTCTCAAGTTAAATCAAGTGATGGAAGGCACGTTGAAGTGTCAAAGGGAATTTTCACATTTAAATCTTGTTCTACACCTTCTTACCATTTAGCTAATGATGTCCCATTGCTTCTTTGTCCAATTTCTGGTTCGACACAAGCTGAAACTTATTTCATTTTTGTAGGTAGTAAAGCTGTCTGAAAATTTTCAGCCTTGACTAAAGAATTGTAACTTGATTTCATGCTTGTTCCAACTGCATGTCAAGAAGAAGGGCCAAACTATACCACCTTGTACAACTCGATTCAGGATTTCTCTAGCTTCAACGAGCATCATTATGAAGATCATTATCTTGTGCACGTGACTGGTAAGCCATTGCATAGTTTTATACCTATGACTACTCACTATGTGATTTATTGTGTAGGTAACATCATGACAGTCCATGCTCGAAGGCTAATTAGAGAGTTTTGGGTTGCAACCTGGAATTTTCGCAAGCCTTATACACGTTCTTTCCTACCTTGGCGAATGTCCTTTTTAGAGAGCCCCTTGAGGCTGGCCAAACGGCATTTAACTTGGCTCGTGACCCTTCATTTCTTTCCAACGTGATTGTCGTCTAAGCGTACCGTCGACTTGAGACCAAATCACTTTCAAGAGGAGGGAAATGATGCAAACATAAAGATCTTCCTCCAAACTATTGAGTCAAATGAAGAGTGGCTGCAATCTGTTTCCCGTTTCGAGTGCTTCAACGAGTCAACGACAACGCCTACAAATGGAGCTACCTGGGGAGTACAATGTTAGCGCGACCTTCAATGTCGTGGACTTGAGCCCGTTCCTTGAGGATGATGATCCAGATTTGAGGACAAGTCCTTCTCAAGTAGAGGGGACTGATGTGTGCACGGACCTTAGCCCAAGTAATGACCCAGTTCGAGTTCCATTGGGCTCAGTCACACGAGTACGGGCCAAACACTTCAAGGAGTCACTCCAAGCCCTTGTGCGAAATGTCCAAGACCAACAAGGAGCCCGTAGGGACATTGAAGGCTTGGAAGGGGATAATCAAGTTGTCTATACGATGATCCAAACCCATGAAGAATCAAGTGGGCCTCCAAGTGGGATGGCCGACTAGGTCTTGGGCCTTAGTGCTAGGTTTCAATTACTTTGAGTTAGATTAGACTGTTTTATTAAGTCATGGGTCGGCCCACCTTGTCCAAGGAGTGGCCAAACCTCCTTTCCTATTTTCCTTAGGGTTTCATTAGTCCCTTAGCCTATATAAAGGCTTACTTTGTACGGTTAAATGGTATACAATTTTCATAATAAAATTTTGGTTTGTTTCTCTTCAAATTATTGAGAGCATTCGATCCTTTCACTTGCTTAGGCAAGGGTTCTTGAGCAATCTCGTGCTTGTCCTTGATTGTTCTACCGACCTATCCTGATACGAACGTCCCAACCTTGTGTCGAAACCCGTAAAAGATTAGCTTCAGGATCGACAAGAGGACACCAAGTTTGGAGCGGATGACCTCAACCCGTTAATCACGTGGTTAACGAACCTTGGTATAATGGTAGAAGGCGCCACAACCTAGTGTGATTCTAGATTGATAAGTCACGAACACCTAGAGAAATTCTAAGGTATTCAAGAAACCTTGGAGAAACCAAGAAAACTCTCAAAATCTGATTTATTGATTGAATGCCTAAAACCGTTGGAAGTGTGGGCTATTTATAGCCTTACATAGAGATGAAAAACTAAATAATGTGGAACTAGTCTAGAATTGTGGGCTTGACTAAGACTAAAAATTGTAGGCTTGACTATTTCCATAAGACTAAGAATTGTGGGCTTGACCGAACCTTGTGAGGTCATCCCTTAGGTAAATAAAGCAAGGCTATGGACCATTAAGCCCTTAAGAATTGTGGGCTTGACCGAACCTTATGAGGTCATCCCTTAGGTAAATAAAGCAAGGCTATGGACCATTAAGCCCTTGTTACAATGACTTAACTAAAACAGCAAATGTGACTAAAGAAGGGTCACGCATGGTTCTCTTGGACGTTTACTACATGGATGACCTTCATTCCTTCATGCTCAAGTCCCTCAATGACCTTGGGGACAATTTCTTGGCCTTGTATCTCACGAACAAGCCCTTGGAGTTCCTCCCTCATCTTCTTAGCTCGTGCTCGAGTCACGGGTCCTAGGGTAACTCGAATAGTTAGCAATGGTGTCTCTTGCTTCGTATCATCCCCCTCCTCTTGAAAAGGATTTGTCCTCAAATCAGCTTCATCGTCTGCAAGAAAAGGAGATAGATCAGAGACATTGAATGTAGCGCTCACATTGTACTCACCGGGTAGGTCTAGTTTGTAAGCATTGTCATTGATGCGCTTGATGACTTGAAATGGCCCATCTCCTCGGGGAAATAATTTATTGCGCCTTTGGACTGGGAACCTTTCGTTGCGTAGATGTAACCACCCCCAGTCACCAGGTTCAAACACAACGCGTTGGCATCCCTTGTTAACCCGTTGAGCAACTTGGTCCATCTTTCGCTCAATGTTTAGGCGTACCTGCTCGTGTAATTTCTTGACAAAATCTGCTCGTTTAGCACCATCCATGTTAATGTGCTCAGAAGAAGGTAAAGGTGATAAGTCTAGTGGTGTTAAAGGGTTAAAACCATAGACTATTTCAAATGGTGAAAAATGAGTAGAACTATGCACCGTGCGATTGTATGCAAACTCAACGTAGGGTAAACACTCTTCCCAGGTTCTAATGTTTTTTCTAATGATGGAACGCAAGAGTGTAGATAGTGTACGATTGACAACCTCAGTTTGGCCATCAGTTTGTAGGTGACTAGTAGTAGAAAATAGCAATTTGGTACCCAATTTTCCCCACAAAGTTTTCCAAAAGTAACTCAAAAATTTGACATCCCTATCAGAGACAATTGTCCTAGGCATGCCATGCAATCTAATGATTTCTTTGAAAAACAAATCAGCAATGTGCGATGCATCATCTGTTTTGTGACATGGTATAAAATGTGCCATTTTTTAAAATCTATCAACAACAACAAAGATGCTATCATTTCCTCTCTCTGACCATATCGGTCCAAGGTTCCTTAGGTACAGGTAAAGGACTATAAAGGCCATAGGGTTGAAGTTTAGACTTAGCTTTGTGGCAAGTGATGCATTTAGCCACCATTCGTTCCACATCTCGCTTCATCCTTGGCCAATGGAAGTGCTCTTGAAGGATAGCTAAGGTTTTAGCCACGCCAAAGTGTCCCATCAAGCCACCTCCGTGTGCTTCCCTAACAAGTAAAGAGCGAATAGAGCAGTTAGGTATACACAGTCGATTGAGGTAGAAAAGAAATCCATCAAGGACGTAGAATTTACCTTGAGTTGCTAAACCACAAGAGTCATAAATACCGGAGAAATATGGGTCATTGATGTATAACTCTTTAACTAATTCAAATCCTAACAACCTTGCATCAAGTTGAGTGAGCAAAGAGTACCGGCGTGATAATGCATCAGCAACAACATTAGTTTTCCCCACTTTGTACTTAATCACATAAGGAAAGGTTTCAATAAATGCAATCCACCTAACATGACGCTTATTCAACTTGTGTTGTGACTATGCTTAAACGACTCATGGTCAGTGTGATACGAGATGCGGAAGCTACTTCGGATCTAGAGGAACACGATGAAGATTTGACGGAGTTGAACCCGAACTTGGACCACTCAAGAACAGATTTAACGGTAGAGGACGCCACAATCAAGTATGTGTGCTTGATTGATAAGTCAAGAACAGTCTAGGATCAACTCTAGGATGTTCAACTTAGCTTTTACAAGCTAAGGGAATTTGCCACAAGGAATGGACGAAATTCTGGAAATTTTATTCAATACTCTCAAAAACTGAATGTAACATGCGGCTTGAGGCTATTAATAGCCGTGACTAAGACCTAATAAACTGGAAAAATAACAAGGAAAGTTCGGCCAGCCCCTTGGGCCTTCACTTGACCGAAAGCTAGCCCAACTAACTATAGATCCCCGTACGGCTCAGCGACGGTACTTAACTTCAGCTCAACCCGCCGTTTGGAGCTTGAACACTTGCATCTTCAATTGTAAGCAGCATTTTAGTAGTCGTGCAAGGATATTCCAACTCAATTCCTTCAATGGCCGGTTTCTCTTGGGTTTGGATGGCACGTACCAAGGCTTGGAGGGACTCCTTGAATCTCTTAGCTCGTGCTCGTGTCACTGGGCCTTGGGGCACCTTCACAGGGTCTACTTGTGCACTTTGGGCCTCGTGCTCAACCGCATCATTCCCCTCCTCTTGAAAAGGATTTGCCCTCAAATCGTACTCGTCCCCTGCAATAAATGGACTTAGATCAGCAACATTGAATGTAGCACTAACAGTATACTCACCAGGCAGATCTAAGCGGTATGCATTGTCGTTGATGCGCTCAATAACTTGAAAAGACCCATCTCCTCTTGGTGACAGTTTGCTTTGCCGTTGTTTTGGAAACCTCTCCTTGCGCAAATGTAACCAGACCCAATCACCTGGTTCAAAGACAAGCTTGCGCCTGTGCTTATTAGCTTGTTGGACATATTGGGCCGTCCTCCTCTCGATGTTGGTACGAACCTTGTCGTGTAATGATCTCACGAACTCAGCTTTCTTCTTGCCATCTAAGTTCATATGCTCAGAAGAAGGTAATGGCAACAAATCTAAGGGAGTTAAGGGGTTCAAACCATACACAACTTCAAAAGGCGAGAATTGTGTAGCACTATGCACAGCCCTATTGTATGCAAACTCAACATGAGGTAGACACTCCTCCCATGACTTGATATTTTTCTTTATGATTGCACGTAGGAGTGTGGATAAAGTCCTATTGACTACCTCAGTTTGTCCGTCCGTTTGAGGATGACTAGAGGTAGAGAACAACAGTTTGGTTCCCAACCGACCCCATAAAGATTTCCAGAAATAGCTCAAAAACTTGACATCTCTATCGGATACTATTGTCCTAGGTATGCCATGCAAACGAACAACCTCTTTAAAGAATAAATCAGCAATGTGTAAAGCATCATCCGTCTTATGACATGCAATAAAGTGAGCCATTTTGGAGAACCTATCTACCACAACAAATATAGAGTCATGGCCACGCTTTGAACGAGGTAAACCAAGCACGAAATCCATGGAGATGTCAACCCAAGGTTGGTGAGGTATGGGTAAAGGAGTATACAAACCGTTTGGGTTGACCCGAGACTTAGCTTTGTGGCACACACCACATCTTTCAACAATCCTCTCCACGTCCTTGCGCATGCGAGGCCAATGGAAGTGTTCCTGCAATACAGCTAATGTCTTGGTGACACCAAAGTGTCCCATTAGTCCACCACTATGTGACTCCTGAATAAGTAAGTCACGTATGGACCCTCGAGGAATGCACAGCTTGGTAAGATAAAATAAGAACCCATCATGTACAAAGAACTTTTCAAAGTCAGATTTTCCCCAATTCGCATAAGCGTTGGCAAAATCCAAGTCATCCTTATACAACTCCTTCATGAGTTCAAAGCCTAGGAGTTTAGCATCTAAGGCAGTGAGCAAAATGTGTCTCCGAGATAAAGCGTCAGCTACTACATTAGACTTACCTGTTTTGTATTTGATGACGTATGGAAAAGACTCGATGAAGGCTACCCATCGGGCATGCCGTTTGCTCAGCTTTTGTTGTCCTTTTAGGTGCTTGAGAGACTCATGGTCAGTTTTGATGACGAATTCCCGGGCACGTAGGTAGTGTTGCCATGTCTCCAAAGCACGTACGAGGGCAAACATCTCCTTGTCATAAGTTGAATAGTTGAGGACCGCGCCGTTTAATTTCTCACTAAAGTAGGCAATCGGTCTCCCTCCTTGCATGAGTACGGCTCCTACTCCTACACCTGATGCATCACATTCCACTTCAAAAGTGAGATCAAAGTTAGGTATTGCAAGGAGTGGTGCATGTGTGAGTTTGTGTTTCAGCAATTGGAAAGCCTTATCTTGGGCTTCCCCCCAAAAGAACTTCTCGTTCTTCTTTATGACCGCGGTAAGAGGTGCAGCAATGGTGCTAAAATCCTTCACAAAGCGACGGTAGAAGCTTGCTAATCCATGAAAGCTGCGCACATCACTTACAGAGGTAGGTGTTGGCCACTCTTGGATGGACTTAATCTTCTCTTCATCTACATGAATGCCCTGCGCACTTACAACATATCTTAGAAACACAACACGATCAGTGCAAAATGTGCACTTCTTAAGGTTGGCATATAGCCTTTCCCTTCGAAGTACTGCAAAGATGGCTTTGAGGTGCTCAAGGTGTTCCTCTAAGCTTCTACTATAAATCAGAATATCATCAAAGTAAACCACTACAAATTTCCCAAGAAAAGGTCTCAAAACATGGTTCATCAAACGTATGAAGGTACTAGGTGCATTAGTTAAGCCAAATGGCATTACTAACCACTCGTATAGACCATGTTTAGTTTTGAAAGCGGTTTTCCACTCATCTCCCTCTTTCATTCTTATTTGGTGGTAACCACTTTTCAAATCAATTTTAGTGAATATAATGGCACCATGCAATTCATCTAACATATCATCTAACCTAGGGATAGGGTGACGATATTTTACCGTGATTGCATTGACTGCTCGACAGTCGGTGCACATTCTCCACGTTCCATCTTTCTTTGGCACGAGAATCACTGGTACAGCGCATGGACTTAGACTTTCTCTAGCCCAACCTTTCCTTAGCAATTCCTCCACTTGCCTTTGCAATTCCTTTGTTTCCTCAGGGCCCATTCTATAGGCTGGTTTGTTAGGCAATGGTGCTCCAGGAATGAGATCGATTTGGTGCTCGATTCCCCTTAGCGGTGGTAGTCCATCAGGTACATCCTCAGGAAATATGTCCTCAAATTCCTGCAAGAGAGGTAAAATAGTAGAAGGCAAGGAGTCAGTAGGTATGGATGAATTGACCAACTCTTCCTTGCACACAAGCATAAGTAAGAGTTGGTTGGAAGACAAAGCTCGCCTTACATCTTTGGCTTTTGCTAGCAAGCTTAGCTTCCCCTTATTTTCTTCTCTCATAGCCGACCCACTTGTTGCCTTTTTCTTCCCTAGGGTTTCGGCCCTACTCTCTCCTTTTTCTTCCTCACTTTTCTCTCGCTTTTTCCTCTCAAGTTCTAGCTCATACTCCTTTTGGAGCCTCATTTGATCTTCATACACTTGTTTTGGGGTGAGAGGTACAAGTGTCACCTTTCTATTGCAATGAGTAAAGACATATTTATTAGCTCTTCCCTTGAATTCGACATCGCGATCATATTGCCAAGGCCGGCCAAGAATTAGGTGACTTGCTTGCATTGGCACGACATCACAAGTAACCTCGTCTTCATACTTGCCAATTCGGAATGACACTTTTACTTGTCTAAACACACGGACTTCTCCTTCATTGTTCAGCCATTGAAGGCGATAAGGTCTTGGATGTTTGATAACTTGGAGCCCTAGCATTTCTACCATGAGTAGACTAGCGACATTGGCACAACTCCCACTATCAATAACAACACTACACACCTTATCCTTGATATGACACCTTGTGTAGAAAAGGTTGTCCCGTTGTACCTCCAGTTCCTCCTCTTTGGCGCGGGTAGTGAGGACCTTTCGAACCACTAGGCATCCAATCTCCTCATGCGTAGGTATCTCCTCACTCGATTCATTCTCTTCCTCTTCTAGAGGCGGTATCCCCTCGTACTCCTCTTCCTCATCTGATACAATTTCCCCATTTGGCAACATCAGCATGGTCCTTTGGCTGGGGCATTGAGAAGCGATATGGCCAAATCCTTGACACTTAAAACACTTGGTGTCTCGACCACGCGGTTTGGAAGCTGCACTATTATCCTTAAAGTCAGGCTTGGGCGTTGCCTTGGAAGGGAGGCCATTCGGCCTTGGAGGGTAAGAAGGAGTTGCGGCTTTCTCCTCCCTTTTTGGTTGAGAAGTGCGCCAATTTCCAGCTTGATAAGTAGTGCTTTGTCGCGCAGTACCCCTCCTCTTGAGGCGTCGTTCAATTGTAACCGCCTTCTCGAGCATTTCATTCATGTCGAGGTAGTGTTGGAGTTCCACTACTTCGGCAATCTCGGGCCTCAATCCATGTAGAAAACGAGCCATAGTAGACTCTCCATCTTCACGCAAATCCGCCTTCATGATGGCCATTTCCATCTCCTTGTAATAATCCTCAACTGACATGGACCCTTGGTTGAGAGCTTGTAGCCGACGGTGTAGATCTCGACTATAGTAGCTCGGAACGAACCTTTTTCTCATCAGACTCCTCATTTCCTCCCAAGTTTCCACAAGTCTCTCACGATTTCTCCTTCGGCTCAGTCTAAGTTGGTCCCACCAAATGGAGGCGTAGTCAGTGAATTCTACGGCTGCTAGTTTCACCTTTTGCTCCTCCATATAGGTGTGGCATTCATAGACTAACTCAATTTTCCGTTCCCACTCCAAGTACGCCTCGGGGTCCGACTTGCCTTGGAATGAGGGAATCTTGAGTTTGACACCTTTAATGGTGTCGTCTCCTCGACGTTGGAACCTTTGATCATTTTGGTACCTTCCCTCAAACGCTTCCTCTTCATCATTTGAGGACGCCGATTCTTTGCCCTTACTCGGGGTAGGTGGAGGTCTCGAGTTCTCCAACTGATCAATTCGATCATGCAATGGTTCAATTTCATTCTTAAGCAATCGTTTGAACTCCCCCATCATGGCTTCCAACTGTAGTTTGATGTCCATGGTTTGGCTACCCACTCCACTAGACATATTTAGTTCACCTGCAAAACAAATAAACAAAAACGATTTCCTCTCTCTTTTTTTTTTTTTTTTTTAATACGATGTATAGGTCACTCACACTCGTGTTTCACTCAAGTGTATCACTCTCTAATAATCTTACCAAGCAATTCCTTGGCTTGCTAGTGCTCGAGTTGAACAAACTAGGCGTCACCGCAGTGTACGTTCTTGACTAGTCAACAAGTGACACACAAGCTAGTAGCAATAAATGGAGGTGAATGACTGAAGACCTAGACACGACTCAAGACTCAGAATATAGCTGGACAATAACTAACGACTCAAAAGAAAGTAAGACAATTAACTTGAATGCTGAAATTTTGAAAATCCTAGAAAACTCTACCCGAAACCCAAATTTCTGGAATGTGTTGAGCTGCTGGTCCGTGGTCTTTTTGGTCCGTGATCTGATTTGGACACTTGGGGTTGCCAAGATTAGAAACCTTGGAGTTTGGTCAGATTTGGGAGTCCCAAGTGGTCCAAATTCGAAATTTTGGGGCTGGTCAGATTTGGAAGTCAGATTTTGCACCAAATTTGGTAAACTTGTAGGCTGTCAAGAATTGGATGTTGTTCAGATTTGGAAGTCCAAGTTTGAATCAGATTTGGTGGCTTGAAGGCTGACCAAGACTAGGGCTGTTCAGATTTGAAAGTCCAAGTTTGAATCAGATTTGGTAAAACTTGAAGGCTGGTCAAGAATTGGAAACTAGAGCCGTCTTTCTTGAAAAAAATTTTTTTTTTTTGACCTTTGAATCAGATTTGGTAAAACTTGAAGGCTAGTCAAGAATTGGAAACTAGAGCCGTCTTTCTTGAAATTTTTTTTTGACTTCTGTTGGGGTGTTTTCACACAATAGCCAGCTAGCTTAGACCACAATTTCACAGCAATTAACGTAAACAACTTGGACAGATTTGGTTTCAAGATCAAAGTTCCATGAAAACAAGAACACGGTTGAAGGTTTATTTCAGGTTTCAAGACTGCCAAGATTAACTTCTTTGATCCAAGAAGCTCAAGACTTCCCCAATAAGGTTTTGATGTTCGAGTTTTGCAAAGCAACAGCACAAAGGTTCAAGAAACAAGTGCAAACAGATTCGGCAACCCAGCAATTAATTCCATCAACGACTCAAGGGAATGACAATAAGGTATGCAACACAAGAGATTTTTTTTTTCTGGATTTAAACAGAACATAAACACAAGACAAAACTGGACAGAAAATTTCGGACAACAACTAAACAACAAAGACAGATTTCTGACAAGGAAACAACCAAGACAGATTTCTGACAAGGAAACAACAAAGACAGATTTCGGACTTGACAAACCCGAGCACTTGAGCTACGAATTTAGAAGACTAAAATAGATCTAAAAACGATAAAAAAGGATATTCGTGATACCTCTAACTAGCTCTGATGCCAGCTGATACGAGACGCGGAAGCTACTTCGGATCTAGAGGAACACGATGAAGATTTGATGGAGTTGAACCCGAACTTGGACCACTCAAGAACAGATTTAACGGTAGAGGACGCCACAATCAAGTATGTGTGCTTGATTGATAAGTCAAGAACAGCCTAGGATCGACTCTAGGATGTTCAACTTAGCTTTCACAAGCTAAGGGAATTTGCCACAAGGAATGGACGAAATTCTGGAAATTTTATTCAATACTCTCAAAAACTGCATGTAACATGCAGCTTGAGGCTATTAATAGCCGTGACTAAGACCTAATAAAATGGAAAAATAACAAGGAAAGTTCGGCCAGCCCCTTGGGCCTATACTTGACCGAAAGCTAGCCCAACTAAATTACACTTGGGCCTATACTTGACCGAAAGTTCAGCGAGATCCCCGTACGGCTCAGCGAGGGTACTTAACTGCGGCTCAGCCCGCCGTTTGGAGCTTGAACACTCGCATCTTCAATTGTAAGCAGCATTTTAGTAGTCGTGCAAGGATATTCCAACTCAATTCCTTCAATGCCCGGTTTCTCTTGGGTTTGGATGGCACGTACCAAGGCTTGGAGGGACTCCTTGAATCTTTTAGCTCGTACTCGTGTCACTGGGCCTTGGGGTACCTTCACAGGGTCTACTTGTACACTTTGGGCCTCGTGCTCAACAGCATCGGGAAGAAATCTGGGAAAGAGTTACCAGGGCAGCCGACCAAGGGTTCTTTGTCTGACCATAAATCTTTATACAAAAGTCAAAATTGAGTGCCGTTTGTGGCATTCAAAACTAGACACCAAGAGATTTCGAATGGTATAAGATTCCCCTGCTGATTCATTTTGAGTAAGCCGTAGCGAATCGGCAAAGTGGACTGACCTGTTTTACCTGTTTGTCCGAGAGAAACTGAGAAACTGTATCTTGTGGCTCAATTTCGTCTCACTTGTGAAACAATTTTTGTGACAGCCCCACCTCCCCCTAAGGCGAACCAAAGGGTTCGGCGGACCGCCTGCCCAGCTCTCGCCGGAACTCACTCACTCACTACAGTTCTCAATTAAATTACAACGCACATCTCAATATTACATCAAATTCTCCATGAATTACATATCATAAGCGAAGCGAATACTAATTCACAAGCGTGGAATGTACACATATATTCATTCAATTCCAAACGTTCATACAATCCTAACTATTACACAAGATAAATCTAAAACAAAAGTTCTCAGTTCCCAAACAAATTACACTTACAATATCACTCCCAAAATTACACAAGATAAAACTAAATTCAAGCTGTACAGGAGATAATTCATCCAGTCACACCAATACGTACTACAAGCACTTCCTTTTTACCTCGAGCCCTGTGGAGGGAAAAAATATGTTGTGGTGAGCTAGAAGCTCAGCGAGTGTCCAATAAAATCAGTAATCAAATAAGCTTCACAATAGTGCATTTAAATGAGATTATGAATCAATAATCAAATGTACGTTTATTACTCTTGTGAGCCAGTGAAATCCTCGTACTTAGAACTCCAACGTTCAAACGGATCCAGTCAGTCAAACAGTACAAGGGAGCCATTTGCTCCAAATAATTAGGGGTGGAGACGTTGGTTCTAAGCACACGAATTCCAAGTACTCATTTGAGCCAAAATATGTCATGGTCCACATGCAAGCACTCATGATATGCAAGCGAGTAAACAGTGCAAGAAACAGTTCATAAGTAACTTTGGAAATAGTTTGGGGATCACTCACCAACCATAGCTTAGGAACCTCATCCATCATAAGTCAGTGCTTGGTTCAAGTCCAAGCCCTAGATCACACATGTCAAGTCAACCAAAGGAAAGTCTAAAAACATCAAGTTCCTATCACCTTTTGGTATTTTAATCACAATTGAAGCTACACTTATCCGATTGAAACGAATCTTATGGAGTTACGAAGCTAAGACATATACCAACATTTCTCATGAAGACCTCCAAAGCCAAATCATACATATTCATGAACAAAAATCGACATCTTAGAGAGAAAAATGGAAACTGTCTGTGAAACAGGGTTTAAGGGCAGTCAAGGGTATTTCGGTCATTTCACAAGCTACAGTACTCCAATCGATCTAAAATTGTGTAGGTACATATCTAACTCATATACCTACAACTTTCATGTTTTGAGCAAAGGCTGATTCGGTCTAAAATATGGATAAATTTGCAGTCCAAGTTAAGTCCAGAAACATGGTAAACGAAAATTACACTTCTAAACTAACCCTTATATAGAATCACAAGTACACATACGAATCAGAAGATATACCACATATCTAATTAGGCCATAATGCCCCTTCAATATGAGCCAATTGATAGCTCCAAAACCAATCATAATTAAGCCCAATTCGAAACCCTAACATTGATATTGACCTACACAAGCTAGGATTTCCGTAGGCAAGTGAAACTAGCACATATAACCTCAATATTTCACATAACAAAACTATCAAATGCTCTCAAAGATTGGACAACATTTCCCCTTAATGTCCTTATTTTCCATCCTATAAACAACACCAATACCATCTCAATTCAACCACATTTTCACACACAAATCATAAGCTATATAACACACCTAATTAGGGCCACACACCCTTAAATCTTAACCAATTAAGAGCTCAATAACCAACCATAAGATAGCCCCAAATTTGAAACCCTAAAACTGAAATTTTCTGCACAAATCTGAAATTTTCCTCAAACAACCACAATTAACACACAAAGGCTCCATTTGACACCATATCAAGCTATCATTCTATGGCCAACCAACCATTATCATATAAAATCAGAAAATTCACTAATAAATCAAAAATTTATCAAACTCTACTTTAAATCATGAAATCTTCCACAAAACCACATATTTAGCTACCATAAGTCACTAATTTACCTTTATTAGAACAAAAAGGGAATTTTTCAAGTAAGATACGTTATAAACTCAAGAAAGATAATAGCTTAGAGCTTCCCCTTCACCAAAGACTCCACCAAAGCCTTTATTCTTCCTTAGTACACACTTGTATGGAGTAGTTTCCAAAACCATCGGTGAAATCTCAAGATTTGAACAAAGATTGATGCTAGCAAAAATGAAGAAATCTCTCTTGTTTTTCCTCTCTAGAGAGCCAGGCAAGAGGGAGCAAAAATGAAGACCAACTTCAGCCAAAACAAGATAAAAATAAAGGAGAAACAGTCGGTCAAACCTGGCTGCTGAGGCGACAAATCACAATCCGGCCGGATTCCAGGCGGGACTCAAGGCAGTGGCGAATCTATTTTTTTTTCAAATTCCAACAACAATCCGGCCATCTATCCGGCCAGTTCACAATTACACTTAATATACACAACACACACTCATATATATAAAATGGAACCCTCATTCTTGCGGGGCGTCACAATTTTCAAAACAATGTCTTCTGATGAATTGTAGCATTTCGAATCTAGTTTCTAACACCATGAACCATTCTCAATTTGGATATGTGAAGAGTTAGATATGGTCTGATTTCAAAACTGTGTCAAAGCTGGGAACTAGAAAAAATTGTTGAACAGGTTGTGAAATCCAGCCATCTTCAAACTATTGTATCTTGTTGTTCAAAAATCCGAATTTAGTTCTACTTATTGTGTTTGAAACTTTACTTGAAACTCTTGTTGTGTTATAAATTTCAGAGGCTAATTCAATAACTATGAATTTTGCCAAATTTTCAAACTTTGCTGGAAAACAAGAAC